>NW_027311357.1:0-12500 GCF_047496795.1 Chiloscyllium punctatum | reverse complement strand
CTCTCTCTCTCTCCCTAGACTGTCTCCCTCTCTCTCCCTCCCTAGACTGTCTCTCTCTCTCTCTCTCTCCCTAGACTGTCTCTCTCTCTCTCTCTCCCCCTAGACTGTCTCTCTCTCTCTCTCTCTCCCTAGGGTGTCTCTCTCTCTCTCTCCCTAGACTGTCTCTCTCTCTCTCTCTCCCTAGACTGTCTCTCTCTCTCTCTCTCCCTAGACTGTCTCTCTCTCTCTCTCTCCCTAGACTGTCTCTCTCTCTCTCTCTCCCTAGACTGTCTCTCTCTCTCTCTCTCTCCCTAGACTGTCTCTCTCTCTCTCTCTCCCTAGACTGTCTCTCTCTCTCTCTCTCCCTAGACTGTCTGTCTCTCTGTCTCTCTCTCTCTCCCTTCCTAGACTGTCTCTCTCTCTCTCTCCCTCCCTAGACTGTCTCTCTCTCTCCCTCCCTAGACTGTCTCTCTCTCTCCCTCCCTAGACTGTCTGTCTCTCTCTCTCTCTCTCTCCCTCCCTAGACTGTCTCTCTCTCTCTCCCTCCCTAGACTGTCTCTCTCTCTCTCCCTCCCTAGACTGTCTCTCTCTCTCTCCCTCCCTAGACTGTCTCTCTCTCTCCCTCCCTAGACTGTCTCTCTCTCTCTCTCCCTAGACTGTCTCTCTCTCTCTCTCTCTCTCTCTCTCCCTAGACTGTCTGTCTCTCTCTCTCTCTCTCCCTAGACTCTCTCTCTCTCTCTCTCCCTAGACTGTCTCTCTCTCCCTAGACTGTCTCTCTCTCCCTAGACTGTCTCTCTCTCTCTCCCTCCCTAGACTGTCTCTCTCTCTCTCTCTCTCTCCCTCCCTAGACAGTCTCTCTCTCCCTCGACTGTCTCTCTCTCTCTCTCTCTCTCTCTCTCTCTCCCTCCCTCGACTGTCTCTCTCTCTCTCCCTCCCTAGACTGTCTCTCTCTCTATCTCTCCCTCCCTCGACTGTCTCTCTCTCTCTCTCTCCCTCCCTAGACTGTCTCTCTCTCTCTCTCTCTCCCTCCCTAGACTGTCTCTCTCTCTCTCTCCCTCCCTCCCTAGACTGTCTCTCTCTCTCTCTCTCCCTCCCTAGACTGTCTCTCTCTCTCCCTCTCTCTCTCTCCCTCGACTGTCTCTCTCTCAGACTCTCCCTAGGTGGTCTCTCTCTCTCTCCCTAGACTGTCTCTCTCTCTCTCTCTCTAGACTGTCTCTCTCTCTCTCCCTCTCCCTCTCAACTGTCTCTCTCTCCCCCTAGACTCACTCTCTCTCTCTCTCTCTCTCCCTAGACTGCCTCTCTCGCTCTCTCCCTAGATGGCCTCTCTCTCTCTCCCTAGACTGTCTCTCTCTCTCTCTCTCTCTAGATTGTGTCTCTCTCTCTCTCTCTCTCTAGACTGTCTCTCTCTCTCTCGACTGTCTCTCTCTCTCTCTCTAGACTGTCTGTCTCTCTCTCTCTCTCTAGACTGTCTCTCTCTCTCTCTCTCTCTAGACTGTCTCTCTCTCTCTCTCTCTCTAGACTGTCTCTCTCTCTCTCTCTCTCTAGACTGTCTCTCTCTCTCTCTAGACTGTCTCTCTCTCTCTCTCTCTAGACTGTCTCTCTCTCTCTCTCTCTCGACTGTCTCTCTCTCTCTCCCTCTCCCTCTCAACTGTCTCCCTCTCCCCCTAGACTGTCTCTCTCTCTCTCTCTCTCTCCCTAGACTGCCTCTCTCGCTCTCTCCCTAGATGGCCTCTCCCTCACTCCCTAGACTGTCTCTGTCTCTCTCTCTCTCTCTCTAGACTGTCTCTCTCTCTCTCTAGACTGTCTCTCTCTCTCTCTAGACTGGCTCTCTCTCTCTCTCTCTAGACTGTCTCTCTCTCTCTCCCTCTCCCTCTCAACTGTCTCTCTCTCCCCCTAGACTGTCTCTCTCTCTCTCTCTCTCCCTAGACTGCCTCTCTCGCTCTCTCCCTAGATGGCCTCTCTCTCACTTCCTAGACTGTCTCTCTCTCTCTCTCTCTCTCTCTCTAGACTGTCTCTCTCTCTCTTTCTCTCTAGACTGTCTCTCTCTCTCTCTCTAGACTGTCTCTCTCTCTCTCTCTCTCTAGACTGTCTCTCTCTCTCTCTAGACTATCTCTCTCTCTCTCTAGACTATCTCTCTCTCTCTCTAGACTATCTCTCTCTCTCTCTAGACTGTCTCTCTCTCTCTCTCTCTAGACTGTCTCTCTCTCTCTCCCTCTCCCTCTCAACTGTCTCTCTCTCCCCCTAGACTGTCTCTCTCTCTCTCTCTCTCTCTCCCTAGACTGCCTCTCTCGCTCTCTCCCTAGATGGCCTCTCTCTCCCTCCCTAGACTGTCTCCCTCTCTCCCTCTCTCTCTCTCTCCCTAGACTGTCTCTCTCTCCCTCCCTAGACTGTCTCTCTCTCTCTCCGTAGACTGTCTCTTTCTCTCTCTCTCTCTCCGTAGACTGTCTCTCTCTCTCTCTCTCTCCCTCGACTCTCTCTCTCTCTCTCTCTCCCTAGAGTCTCTCTGTCTCTCTCTCTCCCTCGACTCTCTCTCTCTCTCTCTCCCTAGACTGTCTCTCTCTCTCCCTAGACTGTCTCTCTCTCTCCCTAGACTGTCTCTCTCTCTCTCTCCCTAGACTGTCTCTCTCTCTCTCTCCCTAGACTGTCTCTCTCTCTCTCTCCCTAGACTGTCTCTCTCTCTCTCTCTCTCCCTAGACTGTCTCTCTCTCTCTCCCTAGACTGTCTCTCTCTCTCTCCCTAGACTGTCTCTCTCTCTCTCTCTCTCCCTAGACTGCCTCTCTCGCTCTCTCCCTAGATGGCCTCTCTCTCACTCCCTAGACTGTCTCTCTCTCTCTCTCTCTCTCTAGACTGTCTCTCTCTCTCTTCCTCTCTAGACTGTCTCTCTCTCTCTCTCTCTCTATACTGTCTCTCTCTCTCTCTCTCTCGACTGTCTCTCTCTCTCTCTGTCTCTCTCCCTAGACGGCCTCTCTTTCTCTCTCCCTAGACGGCCTCTCTTTCTCTCTCCCTAGACTGCCTCTCTTTCTCTCTCTCCCTAGACTCTCTCTCTCTCTCTTTCCCTACACTGTCTCTCTCTCTTTCTCTCCCTACACTGTCTCTCTCTCTCTCTCCCTCCCTAGACTGTCTCTCTCTCTCTCTCCCTCCCTAGACTGTCTCTCTCTCTCTCTCCCTACCTAGACTGTCTCTCTCTCTCTCTCCCTCCCTAGACTGTCTCTCTCTCTTTCTCTCCCTACACTGTCTCTCTCTCTCTCTCTCCCTCCCTTTGACTGTCTCTCTCTCTCTCTCTCTCTCTCTCCCTCCCTAGACTGTCTCTCTCTCTCTCTCCCTCTCTAGACTGTCTCTCTCTCTCTCTCCCTCCCTAGACTGTCTCTCTCTCTCTCTCCCTCCCTAGACTGTCTCTCTCTCTCTCTCCCTCCCTAGACTGTCTCTCTCTCTCTCTCCCTCCCTAGACTGTCTCTCTCTCTCTCTCTCCCTCCCTAGACTGTCTCTCTATCTCTCTCTCCCTCCCTAGACTGTCTCTCTCTCTCTCTCCCTCCCTAGACTGTCTCTCTCTCTCTCTCCCTCCCTAGACTGTCTCTCTCTCTCTCCCTCCCTAGACTGTCTCTCTCTCTCTCTCCCTCCCTAGACTGTCTCTCTCTCTCTCTCCCTCCCTAGACTGTCTCTCTCTCTGTCTCTCTCCCTCCCTAGACTGTCTCTCTCTCTCTCTCTCTCTCTAGACTGTCGCTCTCTCTCTCTCCCTCTCTAGACTGTCTCTCTCTCTCTCTCCCTCCCTAGACTGTCTCTCTCTCTGTCTCCCTCCCTAGACTGTCTCTCTCTCTGTCTCCCTCCCTAGACTGTCTCTCTCTCTCTCTCTCTCTCTCCCTCCCTAGACTGTCTCTCTCTCTCTCTCTCTCCCTCCCTAGACTGTCTCTCTCTCTCCCTCCCTAGACTGTCTCTCTCTCTCCCTCCCTAGACTGTCTCTCTCTCTCTCTCTCTCTCTCTCCCTCCCTAGACTGTCTCTCTCTCTCTCTCTCTCCCTCCCTAGACTGTCTCTCTCTCTCCCTCCCTAGACTGTCTCTCTCTCTCCCTCCCTAGACTGTCTCTCTCTCTCCCTCCCTAGACTGTCTGTCTCTCTCTCTCTCTCTCCCTCGCTAGACTGTCTCTCTCTCTCTCTCTCCCTAGACTGTCTCTCTCTCTCTCTCTCCCTAGACTGTCTCTCTCTCTCCCTCCCTAGACTGTCTCTCTCTCTCTCCCACCCTAGACTGTCTCTCTCTCTCTCCCTCCCTAGACTGTCTCTCTCTCTCTCCCACCCTAGACTGTCTCTCTCTCTCTCCCTCCCTAGACTGTCTCTCTCTCTCTCCCTCCCTAGACTGTCTCTCTCTCTCTCTCCCTCCCTAGACTGTCTCTCTCTCTCTCTCCCTAGACTGTCTCTCTCTCTCTCTCCCTAGACTGTCTCTCTCTCTCTCTCCCTAGACTGTCTCTCTCTCTCTCTCTCCCTAGACTGTCTCTCTCTCTCTCTCTCCCTAGACTGTCTCTCTCTCTCTCTCTCCCTAGACTGTCTCTCTCTCTCTCCTCCCTAGACTGTCTCTCTCTCTCCCTCCCTAGACTGTCTCTCTCTCTCTCCCACCCTAGACTGTCTCTCTCTCTCTCCCTCCCTAGACTGTCTCTCTCTCTCTCCCTAGACTGTCTCTCTCTCTCTCTCCCTAGACTGTCTCTCTCTCTCTCCCTAGACTGTCTCTCTCTCTCTCTCCCTAGACTGTCTCTCTCTCTCTCTCCCTAGACTGTCTCTCTCTCTCTCTCCCTAGACTGTCTCTCTCTCTCTCTCCCTAGACTGTCTCTCTCTCTCTCTCCCTAGACTGTCTCTCTCTCTCTCTCCCTAGACTGTCTCTCTCTCTCTCTCCCTAGACTGTCTCTCTCTCTCTCTCCCTAGACTGTCTCTCTCTCTCTCTCCCTAGACTGTCTCTCTCTCTCTCTCCCTAGACTGTCTCTCTCTCTCTCTCCCTAGACTGTCTCTCTCTCTCTCTCCCTAGACTGTCTCTCTCTCTCTCTCTCTCCCTCCCTAGACTGTCTCTCTCTCTCCCTCCCTAGACTGTCTGTCTCTGTCTCTCTCTCTCTCCCTCCCTAGACTGTCTCTCTCTCTCTCTCTCCCTAGACTGTCTCTCTCTCTCTCTCTCCCTAGACTGTCTCTCTCTCTCTCCTCCCTAGACTGTCTCTCTCTCTCCCTCCCTAGACTGTCTCTCTCTCTCTCCCACCCTAGACTGTCTCTCTCTCTCTCCCTCCCTAGACTGTCTCTCTCTCTCTCCCTAGACTGTCTCTCTCTCTCTCTCTCCCTAGACTGTCTCTCTCTCTCTCTCCCTAGACTGTCTCTCTCTCTCTCTCCCTAGACTGTCTGTCTCTCTCTCTGTATCTCTCTCCCTAGACTGTCTCTCTCTCTCTCTCTCCCTAGACTGTCTCTCTCTCTCCCTAGACTGTCTCTCTCTCTCCCTAGGCTGTCTCTCTCTCCCTAGACTGTCTCTCTCTCTCCCTAGACTGTCTCTCTCTCTCCCTAGACTGTCTCTCTCTCTCCCTAGACTGTCTCTCTCTCTCTCTCTCCCTCCCTCGACTGTCTCTCTCTCTCTCTCTCCCTCCCTCGACTGTCTCTCTCTCTCTCTCTCCCTCCCTCGACTGTCTCTCTCTCTCTCTCTCTCCCTCCCTCGACTGTCTCTCTCTCTCTCTCTCCCTCCCTAGACTGTCTCTCTCTCTCTCTCCCTCCCTAGACTGTCTCTCTCTCTCCCTAGACTGTCTCTCTCTCTCCCTAGGCTGTCTCTCTCTCTCCCTAGGCTGTCTCTCTCTCTCCCTAGGCTGTCTCTCTCTCCCTAGACTGTCTCTCTCTCCCTAGACTGTCTCTCTCTCTCTCTCTCCCTCCCTCGACTGTCTCTCTCTCTCTCTCTCCCTCCCTCGACTGTCTCTCTCTCTCTCTCTCCCTCCCTCGACTGTCTCTCTCTCTCTCTCTCCCTCCCTCGACTGTCTCTCTCTCTCTCTCTCTCCCTCCCTCGACTGTCTCTCTCTCTCTCTCTCTCCCCCTCAACTGTCTCTCTCTCCCTCCCTAGACTGTCTCTCTCTCTCTCTCCCTAGACTGTCTCTCTCTCTCTCTCCCTAGACTGTCTCCCTCTCTCTCCCTCCCTAGACTGTCTCCCTCTCTCTCCCTCCCTAGACTGTCTCCCTCTCTCTCCCTCCCTAGACTGTCTCTCTCTCTCCCTGGACTGTCTCTCTCTCTCTCTCTCCCTAGACTGTCTTTCTCTCTCACTCCCTAGACTGTCTCTCTCTCTCTCTCTCTCCCTAGACTGTCTTTCTCTCTCACTCCCTAGACTGTCTCTCTCTCTCTCTCTCTCCCTAGACTGTCTCTCTCTCTCTCTCTCTCCCTAGACTGTCTCTCTCTCTCTCTCTCTCCCTAGACTGTCTCTCTCTCTCTCTCTCTCTCCCTAGACTGTCTCTCTCTCTCTCTCTCTCCCTAGACTGTCTCTCTCTCTCTCTCTCTCCCGAGACTGTCTCTCTCTCTCTCTCTCTCCCGAGACTGTCTCTCTCTCTCTCTCTCTCCCTAGACTGTCTCTCTCTCTCTCTCTCCCTAGACTGTCTCTCTCTCTCTCTCTCTCCCTAGACTGTCTCTCTCTCTCTCTCTCTCCCTAGACTGTCTCTCTCTCTCTCTCCGTAGACTGTCTGTCTCTCTCTCTCTCTCTCTCCCTTCCTAGACTGTCTCTCTCTCTCTCTCCCTCCCTAGACTGTCTCTCTCTCTCTCTCCCTCCCGAGACTGTCTCCCTCTCTCTCTCCCTCCCTAGACTGTCTCCCTCTCTCTCTCCCTCCCTAGACTGTCTCTCTCTCTCTCTCTCCCTCCCTAGACTGTCTCTCTCTCTCTCTCTCTCTCCCTCCCTAGACTGTCTCTCTCTCTCCCTCTCCCTCCCTAGACTGTCTCTCTCTCTCCCTCTCCCTCCCTAGACTGTCTCTCTCTCTCTCTCTCTCCCTCCCTAGACTGTCTCTCTCTCTCTCCCTCTCTCTCCCTCCCTAGACTGTCTCTCTCTCTCTCTCTCTCCCTCCCTAGACTGTCTCTCGCTCTCTCTCTCCCTCCCTAGACTGTCTCTCTCTCTCTCTCTCCCTCCCTAGACTGTCTCTCTCTCTCTCTCTCCCTCCCTAGACTGTCTCTCTCTCTCTCTCTCCCTCCCTAGACTGTCTCCCTCTCTCTCTCTCCCTCCCTAGACTGTCTCCCTCTCTCTCCCTCCCTAGACTGTCTCCCTCTCTCTCCCTCCCTAGACTGTCTCCCTCTCTCTCCCTCCCTAGACTGTCTCTCTCTCTCTCTCTCTCTCCTTGGACTGTCTCTCTCTCTCTCCCTCCCTAGACTGTCTCTCTCTCTCTCCCTCCCTGGACTGTCTCTCTCTCTCTCCCACCCTAGACTGTCTCTCTCTCTCTCCCTCCCTCGACTGTCACTCTCTCTCTCTCCCTCCCTAGACTGTCTCTCTCTCTCTCTCCCTCCCGAGACTGTCTCCCTCTCTCTCTCCCTCCCTAGACTGTCTCCCTCTCTCTCTCCCTCCCTAGACTGTCTCTCTCTCTCTCTCTCCCTCCCTAGACTGTCTCTCTCTCTCTCTCTCTCTCCCTCCCTAGACTGTCTCTCTCTCTCCCTCTCCCTCCCTAGACTGTCTCTCTCTCTCCCTCTCCCTCCCTAGACTGTCTCTCTCTCTCTCTCTCTCCCTCCCTAGACTGTCTCTCTCTCTCTCTCTCTCCCTCCCTAGACTGTCTCTCTCTCTCTCTCTCCCTCCCTAGACTGTCTCTCTCTCTCTCTCTCCCTCCCTAGACTGTCTCCCTCTCTCTCCCTCCCTAGACTGTCTCCCTCTCTCTCCCTCCCTAGACTGTCTCCCTCTCTCTCCCTCCCTAGACTGTCTCTCTCTCTCTCTCCCTCCCTAGACTGTCTCTCGCTCTCTCTCTCCCTCCCTAGACTGTCTCTCTCTCTCTCTCTCCCTCCCTACACTGTCTCTCTCTCTCTCTCTCCCTCCCTAGACTGTCTCTCTCTCTCTCTCTCCCTCCCTAGACTGTCTCCCTCTCTCTCCCTCCCTAGACTGTCTCCCTCTCTCTCCCTCCCTAGACTGTCTCCCTCTCTCTCCCTCCCTAGACTGTCTCCCTCTCTCTCCCTCCCTAGACTGTCTCCCTCTCTCTCCCTCCCTAGACTGTCTCTCTCTCTCTCTCTCTCTCCCTCCCTCGACTGTCTCTCTCTCTCTCTCTCCCTCCCTAGACTGTCTCTCTCTCTCTCTCTCCCTCCCTACACTGTCTCTCTCTCTCTCTCTCCCTCCCTAGACTGTCTCTGTCTCTCTCTCTCTCTCCCTCCCTAGACTGTCTCTCTCTCTCTCTCTCTCTCCCCAGACTGTCTCCCTCTCTCTCCCTCCCTAGACTGTCTCCCTCTCTCTCCCTCCCTAGACTGTCTCCCTCTCTCTCCCTCCCTAGACTGTCTCTCTCTCTCTCTCTCCCTCCCTCGACTGTCTCTCTCTCTCTCTCCCTAGACTGTCTCCCTCTCTCTCCCTCCCTAGACTGTCTCCCTCTCTCTCCCTCCCTAGACTTTCTCCCTCTCTCTCCCTCCCTAGACTTTCTCCCTCTCTCTCCCTCCCTAGACTGTCTCCCTCTCTCTCCCTCCCTAGACTGTCTCCCTCTCTCTCCCTCCCTAGACTGTCTCTCTCTCTCTCTCCCTCCCTAGACTGTCTCTCTCTCTCTCCCTCTCCCTCCCTAGACTGTCTCTCTCTCTCTCTCTCTCCCTCCCTAGACTGTCTCTCTCTCTCTCCCTCTCTCTCCCTCCCTAGACTGTCTCTCTCTCTCTCTCTCTCCCTCCCTAGACTGTCTCTCGCTCTCTCTCTCCCTCCCTAGACTGTCTCTCTCTCTCTCTCTCCCTCCCTACACTGTCTCTCTCTCTCTCTCTCCCTCCCTAGACTGTCTCTCTCTCTCTCTCGCTCCCTAGACTGCCTCTCTCGCTCTCTCCCTAGATGGCCTCTCTCTCTCTCTCTCTCTCCAGACTGTCTCTCTCTCTCTTTCTCTCTAGACTGTCTCTCTCTCTCTCTCTCTAGACTGTCTGTCTCTCTCTCTCTCTCTCTCTCTAGACTGTCTCTCTCTCTCTCTAGACTGTCTCTCTCTCTCTCTCTCTAGACTGTCTCTCTCTCTCTCCCTCTCCCTCTCAACTGTCTCTCTCTCCCCCTAGACTGTCTCTCTCTCTCTCTCTCTCCCTAGACTGCCTCTCTCGCTCTCTCCCTAGATGGCCTCTCTCTCCCTCCCTAGACTGTCTCCCTCTCTCCCTCTCTCTCTCTCTCCCTAGACTGTCTCTCTCTCCCTCCCTAGACTGTCTCTCTCTCTCTCCGTAGACTGTCTCTTTCTCTCTCTCTCTCTCCGTAGACTGTCTCTCTCTCTCTCTCTCTCCCTCGACTCTCTCTCTCTCTCTCTCTCCCTAGAGTCTCTCTGTCTCTCTCTCTCCCTCGACTCTCTCTCTCTCTCTCTCCCTAGACTGTCTCTCTCTCTCCCTAGACTGTCTCTCTCTCTCCCTAGACTGTCTCTCTCTCTCTCTCCCTAGACTGTCTCTCTCTCTCTCTCCCTAGACTGTCTCTCTCTCTCTCTCCCTAGACTGTCTCTCTCTCTCTCTCTCTCCCTAGACTGTCTCTCTCTCTCTCTCTCTCCCTAGACTGTCTCTCTCTCTCTCCCTAGACTGTCTCTCTCTCTCTCCCTAGACTGTCTCTCTCTCTCTCTCTCTCCCTAGACTGCCTCTCTCGCTCTCTCCCTAGATGGCCTCTCTCTCACTCCCTAGACTGTCTCTCTCTCTCTCTCTCTCTCTAGACTGTCTCTCTCTCTCTTCCTCTCTAGACTGTCTCTCTCTCTCTCTCTCTCTATACTGTCTCTCTCTCTCTCTCTCTCGACTGTCTCTCTCTCTCTCTGTCTCTCTCCCTAGACGGCCTCTCTTTCTCTCTCCCTAGACGGCCTCTCTTTCTCTCTCCCTAGACTGCCTCTCTTTCTCTCTCTCCCTAGACTCTCTCTCTCTTTCCCTACACTGTCTCTCTCTCTTTCTCTCCCTACACTGTCTCTCTCTCTTTCTCTGCCTAGACTGTCTCTCTCTCTCTCTCCCTCCCTAGACTGTCTCTCTCTCTCTCTCCCTCCCTAGACTGTCTCTCTCTCTCTCTCCCTACCTAGACTGTCTCTCTCTCTCTCTCCCTCCCTAGACTGTCTCTCTCTCTTTCTCTCCCTACACTGTCTCTCTCTCTCTCTCTCCCTCCCTTTGACTGTCTCTCTCTCTCTCTCTCTCTCTCTCCCTCCCTAGACTGTCTCTCTCTCTCTCTCCCTCTCTAGACTGTCTCTCTCTCTCTCTCCCTCCCTAGACTGTCTCTCTCTCTCTCTCCCTCCCTAGACTGTCTCTCTCTCTCTCTCCCTCCCTAGACTGTCTCTCTCTCTCTCTCCCTCCCTAGACTGTCTCTCTCTCTCTCTCTCCCTCCCTAGACTGTCTCTCTCTCTCTCTCTCTCTCCCTCCCTAGACTGTCTCTCTCTCTCTCTCCCTCCCTAGACTGTCTCTCTCTCTCTCTCCCTCCCTAGACTGTCTCTCTCTCTCTCTCTCCCTCCCTAGACTGTCTCTCTCTCTCTCCCTCCCTAGACTGTCTCTCTCTCTCTCTCCCTCCCTAGACTGTCTCTCTCTCTCTCTCCCTCCCTAGACTGTCTCTCTCTCTGTCTCTCTCCCTCCCTAGACTGTCTCTCTCTCTCTCTCTCTCTCTAGACTGTCGCTCTCTCTCTCTCCCTCTCTAGACTGTCTCTCTCTCTCTCTCCCTCCCTAGACTGTCTCTCTCTCTGTCTCCCTCCCTAGACTGTCTCTCTCTCTGTCTCCCTCCCTAGACTGTCTCTCTCTCTCTCTCTCTCTCTCCCTCCCTAGACTGTCTCTCTCTCTCTCTCTCTCCCTCCCTAGACTGTCTCTCTCTCTCCCTCCCTAGACTGTCTCTCTCTCTCTCCTCCCTAGACTGTCTCTCTCTCTCTCTCTCTCTCTCTCCCTCCCTAGACTGTCTCTCTCTCTCTCTCTCTCCCTCCCTAGACTGTCTCTCTCTCTCTCCCTCCCTAGACTGTCTCTCTCTCTCCCTCCCTAGACTGTCTGTCTCTCTCTCTCTCTCTCCCTCGCTAGACTGTCTCTCTCTCTCTCTCTCCCTAGACTGTCTCTCTCTCTCTCTCTCCCTAGACTGTCTCTCTCTCTCTCTCTCCCTAGACTGTCTCTCTCTCTCTCTCTCCCTAGACTGTCTCTCTCTCTCCCTCCCTAGACTGTCTCTCTCTCTCTCCCACCCTAGACTGTCTCTCTCTCTCTCCCTCCCTAGACTGTCTCTCTCTCTCTCCCCCCTAGACTGTCTCTCTCTCTCTCCTCCCTAGACTGTCTCTCTCTCTCTCTCCTCCCTAGACTGTCTCCTCTCTCTCTCTCCCTCCCTAGACTGTCTCTCTCCTCTCTCTCCCTAGACTGTCTCTCTCTCTCTCCCTAGACTGTCTCTCTCTCTCTCTCCTCCCTAGACTGTCTCTCTCTCTCTCTCCCTAGACTGTCTCTCTCTCTCTCTCTCCCTAGACTGTCTCTCTCTCTCTCTCCCTAGACTGTCTCTCTCTCTCTCTCTCCTAGACTGTCTCTCTCTCTCTCTCCCTAGACTGTCTCTCTCTCTCTCCCTAGACTGTCTCTCTCTCTCTCTCCCTAGACTGTCTCTCTCTCTCTCCTCCCTAGACTGTCTCTCTCTCTCTCTCCCTAGACTGTCTCTCTCTCTCTCTCCCTAGACTGTCTCTCTCTCTCTCTCCCTAGACTGTCTCTCTCTCTCTCTCCCTAGACTGTCTCTCTCTCTCTCTCCCTAGACTGTCTCTCTCTCTCTCCCTAGACTGTCTCTCTCTCTCTCTCCCTAGACTGTCTCTCTCTCTCTCTCCCTAGACTGTCTCTCTCTCTCTCTCCCTAGACTGTCTCTCTCTCTCTCTCCCTAGACTGTCTCTCTCTCTCTCTCCCTAGACTGTCTCTCTCTCTCTCTCCCTAGACTGTCTCTCTCTCTCTCTCCCTAGACTGTCTCTCTCTCTCTCTCCCTAGACTGTCTCTCTCTCTCTCTCCCTAGACTGTCTCTCTCTCTCTCTCCCTAGACTGTCTCTCTCTCTCTCTCCTAGACTGTCTCTCTCTCTCTCTCCCTAGACTGTCTCTCTCTCTCTCTCCCTAGACTGTCTCTCTCTCTCTCTCCCTAGACTGTCTCTCTCTCTCTCTCCCTAGACTGTCTCTCTCTCTCTCTCTCCCTAGACTGTCTCTCTCTCTCTCTCCCTAGACTGTCTCTCTCTCTCTCTCTCTCCCTCCCTAGACTGTCTCTCTCTCTCCCTCCCTAGACTGTCTGTCTCTGTCTCTCTCTCTCTCCTCCTAGACTGTCTCTCTCTCTCTCTCTCCCTAGACTGTCTCTCTCTCTCTCTCTCCCTAGACTGTCTCTCTCTCTCTCCTCCCTAGACTGTCTCTCTCTCTCCCTCCCTAGACTGTCTCTTCTCTCGTCTCTCTCTCTCCTCCCTAGACTGTC
>NW_027311356.1:0-25000 GCF_047496795.1 Chiloscyllium punctatum | reverse complement strand
TCCCGGTGTGACTGTACCTGCCTGCTGCACCGCGATCCCGGTGTGACTGTACCTGTCTGCTGCACCGCGATCCCGGTGTGACTGTACCTGTCTGCTGCACCGCGATCCCGGTGGTGACTGTACCTGCCCGGTTCACCGCGATCCCGGTGTGACTGTACCTGCCTGCTGCACCGCGATCCCGGTGTGACTGTACCTGCCTGCTGCACCGCGATCCCGGTGTGACTGTACCTGCCTGCTGCACCGCGATCCCGGTGTGACTGTACCTGTCTGCTGCACCGCGATCCCGGTGTGACTGTACCTGTCTGCTGCACCGCGATCCCGGTGTGACTGTACCTGTCTGCTGCACCGCGATCCCGGTGTGACTGTACCTGTCTGCTGCACCGTGATCCCGGTGTGACTGTACCTGTCTGCTGCACCGCGATCCGGTGTGACTGTACCTGTCTGCTGCACCGCGATCCGGTGTGACTGTACCTGTCTGCTGCACCGCGATCCCGGTGTGACTGTACCTGTCTGCTGCACCGTGATCCCGGTGTGACTGTACCTGTCTGCTGCACCGTGACCCCGGTGCGACTGTACCTGTCTGCAGCACCGTGAGCCCGGTGTGACTGTACCTGTCTGCAGCACCGTGAGCCCGGTGTGACTGTACCTGTCTGCAGCACCGTGAGCCCGGTGTGACTGTACCTGTCTGGTTCACCGTGATCCAAGTGTTGCAGTTGATGTGGTACAGCAAGATGGCGGCACTGAAGTCCTCTGTCTCTGTACGACCTCCAACTACCACCATCGTGTCCCTAAACAAGCCGGAAACATGGAAGAAGTGGGCGAGGGGCTGTAACCGAGTGAACACAGGGACAGTTAGACTCAGAGCGGGAACACAGCCCCATTCCTGCCCCAATTCCCCAAGCTGGTCAGAGACATTCATGCAGTTTCCAGCAATACCTTGGCACCGTGGAGGGGGCGAGCAAGCTCCAGCTCAGCCAGGGAGGTACAGGCTGTACAGCTCACGGGACGCTGACACACTCTCCAGGTAAAACCGATAGCCCCCAAACACATAGACCGCATCCGTGGCTGGGTGGTAAACAGCTGAGTGCCCGTATAACCCTGGAAGGTGCAGAAAGCATCGTCAGAATAGACATGGCCCATGCACAGCAGGTCAAACACACACTGCAGATTGAACACAGCCCATTCACAGGAGCTCCATCAGCCGCTGTGTCAAATCAGAGTCTCTCTCTTTCTCCCAACTCAGACTGTCAAGGTCTGAATACCATGACAAGCACTCGAGATCCATAGGAAGCCTTTCCTTGCCTGTACCCGCCGTGGCGGAACCCGTGCCTGTGCCCGTCGGGGCAGTCCCCCATGCCTGTAGGACTGTCCCCATCCCCGTGCCTATCGGGACTGTTCCTGTGCCTGTCGGGGCGGTCCCTGTACCTGTGGGGGCAGTCCCCGTGCCTGTAGGGACTGTCCCCGTCCCTGTACCTGTCGGGGCAGTCCCGTGCCTGTAGGGACTGTCCCCGTCCCTGTGCCTGTAGGGACTGTCCCCGCCCCCGTGCCTGTAGGGACTGTCCCCGTCCCCGTGCCTGTACCTGTCGGGGCAGTCCCCGTGCCTGTAGGGACTGTCCCCGTCCCCGTGCCTGTACCTGTCGGGGCAGTCCCCGTGCCTGTACCTGTAGGGACTGTCACCGTCCCTGTACCTGTAGGGACTGTCACCGTCCCTGTACCTGTACCTGTCGGGGCTGTCCCTGTGTGCTGGCGGACACTCCAGTTTGTGGAGCGGATGTCGTATTCCAGGAGCTTGTTGTTGAAGCCGTTCTGTGGGGAGTAGCCTCCGATGAGGAGCAGGATGGAGTTCCGACACAGGGTCAGAGTGTGGCCAGTTACCGGAGGCAGGAGACCCGACTACAGACAGACAGAGAACAAGAGACAAACATGACGACAGCAACGAGGCAGCTCACGTGAAACAGGAATCGTCAGCCACAGCCTTTATTCGGAACTACCTGGGGGGGGGGGAGCGGTGAGCTCTTCACTTCCCAGTGACACACAGTCCTCAAGTGAGGAGCTAGCTCGGTCCGAGTGAGAGCTGAGCATCAGGGAGCCACCGTGCCCAGCCGAGGGGGGCGGGGACCACCGTGCCCAGCCGAGGGGGGGCGGGGACCACCGTGCCCAGCCGAGGGGGGGCGGGGACCACCGTGCCCAGCCGAGGGGGGGCGGGGACCACCGTGCCCAGCCGAGGGGGGGCGGGGACCACCGTGCCCAGCCGAGGGGGGGCGGGGACCACCGTGCCCAGCCGAGGGGGGGCGGGGACCACCGTGCCCAGCCGAGGGGGGGCGGGGACCACCGTGCCCAGCCGAGGGGGGGCGGGGACCACCGTGCCCAGCCGAGGGGGGGCGGGGACCACCGTGCCCAGCCGAGGGGGGGGCGGGGACCACCGTGCCCAGCCGAGGGGGGGCGGGGACCACCGTGCCCAGCCGAGGGGGGGCGGGGACCACCGTGCCCAGCCGAGGGGGGGCGGGGACCACCGTGCCCAGCCGAGGGGGGGCGGGGACCACCGTGCCCAGCCGAGGGGGGGGCGGGGACCACCGTGCCCAGCCGAGGGGGGGCGGGGACCACCGTGCCCAGCCGAGGGGGGGGCGGGGACCACCGTGCCCAGCCGAGGGGGGGGCGGGGACCACCGTGCCCAGCCGAGGGGGGGCGGGGACCACCGTGCCCAGCCGAGGGGGGGCGGGGACCACCGTGCCCAGCCGAGGGGGGGCGGGGACCACCGTGCCCAGCCGAGGGGGGCGGGGGGGGCACCAGTCATGATCAATGCCCCATCCTGGTCCCACACCAGCCAGTGTACCTCTCCTTCTGTCCACTCTGCGTTGGCCAGGTCCAGCAGCCAGAAATCACTAGCCACCCCGCTGTCGGTCAGTCCTCCGGCCACGTACATGGTGTCCAGGGCAGGGCCTGATGTTGCTACCGCGTGGAAATATCGTGCTCTGGGCGCCCGGCCGTCAGGCCTTACCTCGGCGCTCCACCGACGATCGCTGAGGGAGAATCTGAAGGAGACAAGACGCCGAACAAAGTCACTGTCCAGGAACAGTCCCTTACGTTCTCCGTCTGTGACCAGGCCTGAATCGGAACGCATTCCCACCCCCACCGCTTCCATACAATCCTGGAGCTGGGAAGCAGGAAGTCGCTTATTCTGTAGATGGCAATTTCCAACAGTACAATAACACAGAGGTACAGAGAGAGACAGCAAATGGCCGCCAGTGCGGGGACAGCAGACCCACTGCAAATGGCCGCCAGTGCAGGGACAGCAGACCCACTGCAAATGGCCGCCAGTGCGGGGACAGCAGACCCACTGCAAATGGCCGCCAGTGCGGGGACAGCAGACCCACTGCAAATGGCCGCCAGTGCGGGGACAGCAGATGCACTGCAAATGGCTGACAGCACAGTGAACCAATGAAGGCTGTGATTTGAGCTCCCCCCGACAGGGTCTCCAACTTCACTAACTGCTAGCTGCCACTTACCTGTAAACACTGTTTAAAATCCCCTTCCTGAGGGACAGGCCTCCGTAGATCCAAAGGGTGGAGCCTGGGCCTTCCACCATTGAATGGCCCATGCGCTTCAGGGGGCCACCATCTTCCTGGGGGGGGGGGGGGGGGGGGGGAGGGAGGCAATGTTTACAGTCAGAGCCTGGAAACTGGGCCCTGAAGCTCCCAGAGCACCCCACAAACACACACAGCCAGTTACAGCAGGGGAAGGAGGGAGGGAAGGAAAGAGGGAGGGAGGGAGGGAGGGAGGGAAGGATAGAGGGAGGGAGGGAGGGAAGGAAAGAGGGAGGGAGGGAGGGAGGGAGGGAAGGAGGGAGGGAGGGAGGGAAGGAAGGGAAAGCAGAGAGAGAGAGAGAAGGGCAAGGGGGACAGGGGCAAGGGGGACAGGGGCAACGGGGCGAGACGGGTGGGGGGGGGAGACAGGGCGAGACGGGAAGGGGGGGGGGAGGGGAAGGGACGGGGTGATGGGGACAGGGGAGAGGGGGTGATAGCGGGGGGAGAGGGGGTGATAGCGGGGGGAGAGGGGGTGATAGCGGGGGGAGGGGGGGTGATAGCGGGGGGAGAGGGGGTGATAGCGGGGGGAGAGGGGGTGATAGCGGGGGGAGAGGGGGTGATAGCGGGGGGAGAGGGGGTGATAGCGGGGGGAGAGGGGGTGATAGCGGGGGGAGAGGGGGTGATAGCGGGGGGAGAGGGGGTGATAGCGGGGGGGAGAGGGGGTGATTGGGGGGGGAGAGGGGGTGATTGGGGGGGGAGAGGGGGTGATTGCGGGTGGAGAGGGGGTGATAGAGGGGGTGATGGGGGAGAGGGGGTGATGGGGGGGAGAGGGGGTGATGGGGGGGTGAGGGGGTTATAGCAGGGGGTGAGGGGGTTATAGCAGGGGGTGAGGGGGTTATAGCAGGGGGTGAGGGGGTTATAGCAGGGGGAGAGGGGGTGATGGGGGGGGAGAGGGGGTGATGGGGGGGGAGAGGGGGTGATGGGGGGGGTGAGAGGGGGTGATGGGGGGGTGAGAGGGGGTGATGGGGGGGTGAGAGGGGGTGATGGGGGGGTGAGAGGGAGTGATGGGGGGGTGAGAGGGGGTGAGGGGGTTATAGCAGGGGGAGAGGGGGTGATGGGGGGAGAGGGGGTGATGGGGGGGGAGAGGGGGGTGATGGGGGGGGAGAGGGGGTGATGGGGGGGGTGAGAGGGGGTGATGGGGGGGTGAGAGGGGGTGATGGGGGGGTGAGAGGGGGTGATGGGGGGGTGAGAGGGGGTGAGGGGGGGTGAGGGGGTTATAGCGGAGGGAGGCAATGTTTACAGTCAGAGCCTGGAAACTGGGCCCTGAAGCTCCCAGAGCACCCCACAAACACACACAGCCAGTTACAGCAGGGGAAGGAGGGAGGGAAGGAAAGAGGGAGGGAGGGAGGGAGGGAAGGAAAGAGGGAGGGAAGGAAAGAGGGAGGGAAGGAAAGAGGGAGGGAGGGAGGGAGGGAGGGAGGGAGGGAGGGAGGGAGGGAGGGAGGGAGGGAGGGAGGGAGGGAGGGAGGGAGGGAGGGAGGGAGGGAAGGAGGGAGGGAGGGAGGGAGGGAAGGAAGGGAAAGCAGAGAGAGAGAGAAGGGCAAGGGGGACAGGGGCAAGGGGGACAGGGGCAATGGGGCGAGACGGGTAGGGGGGGGGAGACAGGGCGAGACGGGAAGGGGGGGGGAGGGGAAGGGACGGGGTGATGGGGACAGGGGAGAGGGGGTGATAGCGGGGGGAGGGGGGGTGATAGCGGGGGGAGGGGGGGTGATAGCGGGGGGAGGGGGGGTGATAGCGGGGGGAGAGGGGGTGATAGCGGGGGGAGGGGGGGTGATAGCGGGGGGAGGGGGGGTGATAGCGGGGGGAGAGGGGGGTGATAGCGGGGGGAGGGGGGGTGATAGCGGGGGGAGAGGGGGTGATAGCGGGGGGAGAGGGGGTGATAGCGGGGGGAGGGGGGGTGATAGCGGGGGGAGGGGGGGTGATAGCGGGGGGAGGGGGGGTGATAGCGGGGGGAGAGGGGGTGATAGCGGGGGGAGAGGGGGTGATAGCGGGGGGAGAGGGGGTGATAGCGGGGGGAGAGGGGGTGATAGCGGGGGGAGAGGGGGTGATAGCGGGGGGAGAGGGGGTGATAGCGGGGGGAGAGGGGGTGATAGCGGGGGGAGAGGGGGTGATAGCGGGGGGAGAGGGGGTGATAGCGGGGGGAGAGGGGGTGATAGCGGGGGGAGAGGGGGTGATAGCGGGGGGAGAGGGGGTGATAGCGGGGGGAGAGGGGGTGATAGCGGGGGGAGAGGGGGTGATAGCGGGGGGAGAGGGGGTGATAGCGGGGGGAGAGGGGGTGATAGCGGGGGGAGAGGGGGTGATAGCGGGGGGAGAGGGGGTGATAGCGGGGGGAGAGGGGGTGATTGGGGGGGGAGAGGGGGTGATTGGGGGGGGAGAGGGGGTGATTGGGGGGGGAGAGGGGGTGATTGGGGGGGGAGAGGGGGTGATTGGGGGGGGAGAGGGGGTGATTGGGGGGGAGAGGGGGTGATTGGGGGGGAGAGGGGGTGATTGGGGGGGAGGGGGGAGAGGGGGTGATAGCGGGTGGAGAGGGGGTGATAGAGGGGGTGATGGGGGAGAGGGGGTGATGGGGGGGAGAGGGGGTGATGGGGGGGTGAGGGGGTTATAGCAGGGGGTGAGGGGGTTATAGCAGGGGGAGAGGGGGGTGATGGGGGGGGAGAGGGGGTGATGGGGGGGTGAGAGGGGGTGATGGGGGGGTGAGAGGGGGTGATGGGGGGGTGAGAGGGGGTGATGGGGGGGTGAGAGGGGGTGATGGGGGGGTGAGAGGGGGTGATGGGGGGGTGAGAGGGGGTGATGGGGGGGTGAGAGGGGGTGATGGGGGGGTGAGAGGGGGTGATGGGGGGGTGAGAGGGGGTGATGGGGGGGTGAGAGGGGGTGATGGGGGGGTGAGAGGGGGTGATGGGGGGGTGAGAGGGGGTGATGGGGGGGTGAGAGGGGGTGATGGGGGGGTGAGAGGGAGTGATGGGGGGGTGAGAGGGAGTGATGGGGGGGTGAGAGGGGGTGAGGGGGTTATAGCAGGGGGAGAGGGGGTGATGGGGGGGGAGAGGGGGTGATGGGGGGGTGAGAGGGGGTGATGGGGGGGTGAGAGGGGGTGATGGGGGGGTGAGAGGGGGTGATGGGGGGGTGAGAGGGGGTGATGGGGGGGTGAGAGGGGGTGATGGGGGGGTGATGGGGGGGTGATGGGGGGGTGAGAGGGGGTGATGGGGGGGTGAGAGGGGGTGATGGGGGGGTGAGAGGGGGTGATGGGGGGGGTGAGGGGGTTATAGCGGGGGGTGAGGGGGTTATAGCGGGGGGTGAGGGGGTTATAGCGGGGGGTGAGGGGGTTATAGCGGGGGGTGAGGGGGTTATAGCGGGGGGTGAGGGGGTTATAGCGGGGGGTGAGGGGGTTATAGCAGGGGGAGAGGGGGTTATAGCAGGGGGAGAGGGGGTGACGGGGGGGGGAGAGGGGGGTGACGGGGGGGGGAGAGGGGGTGACGGGGGGGGGAGAGGGGGTGACGGGGGGGGGGGGGGGGAGAGGGGGTGACGGGGGGGGGAGAGGGGGTGACGGGGGGGGGGGGGGGAGAGGGGGTGACAGGGGGGTGACGAGGGGGTGACGGGGGGGGAGAGGGGGTGACGGGGGGGGTGAGAGGGGGTGACGGGGGGGTGAGAGGGTTATAGCAGGGGGTGAGGGGGTTATAGCAGGGGGAGAGGGGGTGATGGGGGGGGGCGAGGAGGTGATGGGGGGGAAGAGGGGGTGTTGGGGGGGAGAGGGGGTGATGGGGGGGGGAGAGGGGGGGTGATGGGGGGGGGAGAGGGGGTGATGGGGGGGGGAGAGGGGGTGATGGGGGGGGGAGAGGGGGTGATGGGGGGGGAGAGGGGGTGATGGGGGGGGTAGAGGGGGTGATGGGGGGGGGAAGAGGGGGTGATGGGGGGGGGAAGAGGGGTGATGGGGGGGGGAGAGGGGGTGATGGGGGGAGAGGGGGTGATGGGGGGGGGAGAGGGGGTGATGGGGGGGGGAGAGGGGGTGATGGGGGGGGCGAGGAGGTGATGGGGGGGGCGAGGAGGTGATGGGGGGGGCGAGGAGGTGATGGGGGGGGCGAGGAGGTGATGGGGGGGGAGAGGGGGTGTTGGGGGGGGTGAGAGGGGGTGATGGGGGGGTGAGAGGGGGTGATGGGGGGGTGAGAGGGGGTGATGGGGGGGTGAGAGGAGGTGATGGGGGGGTGAGGGGGTTCTAGCAGGGGGAGAGGGGGTGATGGGGGGGAAGAGGGGGTGATGGGGGGGGAAGAGAGGGTGATGGGGGGGAAAAGAGGCGGTGATGGGGGGGGAAAAGAGGGGGTGATGGGGGGGAGAGGGGGTGATGGGGGGGAAGAGGGGGTGATTGGGGGGGGGGAGAGGGGGTGATTGGGGGGGGAGAGGGGGTGATTGGGGGGGGGGGAGAGGGGTGATTGGGGGGGGGAGAGGGGGTGATTGGGGGGGGGGGAGAGGGGGTGATTGGGGGGGGGGAGAGGGGGTGATGGGGGGGGGAAGAGGGGGTGATGGGGGGGTGAGAGGGGGTGATGGGGGGGTGAGAGGGGGTGATGGGGGGGTGAGAGGGGGTGATGGGGGGGTGAGAGGAGGTGATGGGGGGGTGAGGGGGTTCTAGCAGGGGGAGAGGGGGTGATGGGGGGGAAGAGGGGGTGATGGGGGGGGGAAGAGGGGGTGATGGGGGGGGGAAAGAGGGGGTGATGGGGGGGGGGGAAAGAGGGGGTGATGGGGGGGTGGGAAGAGGGGGTGATGGGGGGGGGAGAGGGGGTGATGGGGGGGAAGAGGGGGTGATGGGGGGGGGAAAGAGGGGGTGATGGGGGGGGGAAAGAGGGGGTGATGGGGGGGGAGAGGGGGTGATGGGGGGGAGAGGGGGTGATGGGGGGGAGAGGGGGTGATGGGGGGGGAAGAGGGGGTGATGGGGGGGGAAGAGGGGGTGATGGGGGGGGGAGAGGGGGTGATGGGGGGGAAGAGGGGGTGATGGGGGGGGGAAAGAGGGGGTGATGGGGGGGAAAGAGGGGGTGATGGGGGGAAGAGGGGGTGATTGGGGGGGGAGAGGGGGTGATTGGGGGGGGAGAGGGGGTGATTGGGGGGGAGAGGGGGTGATTGGGGGGGGGAGAGGGGGTGATTGGGGGGGGGAGAGTGGGTGATTGGGGGGGGGGGGAGAGGGGGTGATTGGGGGGGGGAGAGAGGGGGTGATGGGGGGGGAGAGAGGGGGTGGAGGGAGGTGTGGGGGGGGGCAGGAAAGATAAAGGGGAGAGGGAGACCGCGCACACAGAGGGGAGCATTGCAAGAGAAAGATATGTACGCACGGAGAGAGAGAAATGCAAGGGATGGTGTGTGTGTGAAATTCAAGTGGACACACAACGAGACTCATGGGAGAGAGATGGGGGATAAACAAGAGACACAAAGGGAGAGCAAGAGCGATCAAACAAGCGTGAGAGTGCAAAAGATGGAGACAGCGAGAGAGAGAGAGGAGACAAAGGGACATAGAGAAAGACACACAAAGGTGGGGGGTTGAGGGGAGAGGGACGCGGCGGTGAGGGGAGAGGGACGCGGCGGTGAGGGGAGAGGGACGCGGCGGTGAGGGGAGAGGGACGCGGCGGTGAGGGGAGAGGGACGCGGCGGTGAGGGGAGAGGGACGCGGCGGTGAGGGGAGAGGGACGCGGCGGTGAGCGAGTTACAGGGAGTGACAGGGTCTGTGTAAACTCACTGGGCGATGCTCGGGGGGAGTGACAGTCTCCCAGACGATGTTCCTGGATTGTACAATCGTCCCACAGTCACTGCCAGCAAATCCATCAGCACAGACGCAGACTCCAGTGTCCTGGGAATCAACAGGGAGAGGAAGCAGATCACTGGCCTGGCTCCTCACAGGTGGGGGAGGTTTACTGATTGGGACCGTCCCTGTTGGCTCTCATAAGGGCCGCGGGGGGAGTGTCCCCATCGCACAGGGCCCCGGGGGGAGTGTCCCCATCGCACAGGGCCCCGGGGGGAGTGTCCCCATCGCACAGGGCCCCGGGGGGAGTGTCCCCATCGCACAGGGCCCCGGGGGGAGTGTCCCCATCGCACAGGGCCCCGGGGGGAGTGTCCCCATCGCACAGGGCCCCGGGGGGAGTGTCCCCATCGCACAGGGCCCCGGGGGGAGTGTCCCCATCGCACAGGGCCCCGGGGGGAGTATTCCCCGTTTGCAGTGTCCCGAGGGGAGTATTCGCTTCGCAGTGTCCCGAGGGAGTAATCCCGACCAGCAGTGCCCCATGGGGAATATTCCCATTCTGTAGTGTCCCAGGGATGGTATTCCTGACCGGCAGTGTCCCAGGGGGAATATTCCTACCCCCACCCCCAGGAGCTGCCCGTCCACCCCTGGCCCTGACACTCACCATGTGGCAGTGCCCACTGTGAGTTCGAGACGAGCAGTTATTGGGGCACATGCTTGAGGTGCAGTTCTCGCCGCTGTAGCCCGTCTCACACACACAGTGCCCGTCCTGGCATCTCTGGTTTCCCAGGCATCTGGGCTGGCAGCTGCTGATGGTGTAGGTGGCATTGAAACCCTCTGTGCCCGCTGCCCTGGAGATGTTGGCTTCGAAGTAGACAGTGAGGACTCCTGGTGAAGATCGGGAAAATGGATACAGTGAGGAAACCCAAACACAGACAGCTTTCTCCATTCACCCAGTCATAGTGCGATACAGAGCTCTCCCCCGGTCACTGCCCGGTAACCGTCCCCCTCCCGGTCACTGCCCGGTAACCGTCCCCCTCCCGGTCACTGCCCGGTAACCGTCCCCCTCCCGGTCACTGCCCGGTAACCGTCCCCCTCCCGGTCACTGCCCGGTAACCGTCCCCCTCCCGGTCACTGCCCGGTAACCGTCCCCCTCCCGGTCACTGCCCGGTAACCGTCCCCCTCCCGGTCACTGCCCGGTAACCGCCCCCTCCCGGTAACCGCCTGGTAACCGTCCCCTCCCAGTCCCTGCCCGGTAACCGCCCGGTTACCATCCCCTCCCGGTCACTGCCTGGTAACCGTCCCCTCCCAGTCCCTGCCCGGTAACCGCCCGGTTACCATCCCCTCCCGGTCACTGCCTGGTAACCGTCCCCTCCCAGTCCCTGCCCGGTTACCATCCCCTCCCGGTCACTGCCTGGTAACCGTCCCCTCCCAGTCCCTGCCCGGTTACCATCCCCTCCCGGTCACTGCCTGGTAACCGTCCCCTCCCAGTCCCTGCCCGGTAACCGCCCGGTTACCATCCCCTCCCAGTAACCGCCTGGTAACCGTCCCCTCCCAGTCCCTGCCCGGTAACCGCCTGGTTACCAACCGCTCCCGGTAACCGCCTGGTAACCGTCCCCTCCCAGTCCCTGCCCGGTAACCGTCCCCTCCCGATCACTGCCCGGTAACCGCCCCCTCCCGGTCACTGCCCGGTAACCGCCCCCTCCCGGTCACTGCCCGGTAACCGCCCCCTCCCGGTCACTGCCCGGTAACCGCCTGGTTACCATCCCCTCCCGGTCACAGCCGGGTAACCGTCCCCTCCTGGTCACTGCCCGGTAACCGCCCCCTCCCGATGAGCCTGCCGCTTCACTCACGGCGATTTACCGACGTACCTGAGACAGCATACACCTTGACCGCCCGTGAGTGCCCATTGCCACAGAAGGCGCCGATCAGTTTTGGATCGGCATAGAGGGCACTGTGCTGCTGGGGCTGGCTCAGGAACCCTGGCACCCCGTCAAAGACGTAGACGTAGTTTTGCTGAAAAGGAGCAAAGTGAGCAGGTGATGGGGACTGACCCGAGAGAGCAAGGCCGCGTGAACACTGTCTCCCCCTCGCTCGCTCACCCCCCCCCGACCCCAATCCCCAGCACCGCCACGTCTCAGAGATACTCACACCACACGTCACCCTGACGTCGGGCCCAATGGTCAGGCTGACGGTCAGACAGCCACTCTGTCCCTCGCAGGAGTCCAGGCTGTTGGAGGTGGTCAGCACCCACAGGCAGTAGGCCAGGCCCTTGGCGGAGAGGCCCTGACCCCGTGCAGAGCCCAGGGCCGACGAGGAGATATTCTGCAGCAGGACACGGCCCACGCACTCGCGGTAACATCGCCCATTCTCTCTGGAGGCAAAGCAAAGGCTGCAGTCACCTACTATCACCCACTCCCCCTCCCAACTACACCCTGAGGGACAGGCCGGACGGAGGTGGGTGGTACTTTTGTGTACAGGGCGGCTGAACCAACGCAGGGACTGAGGAGGGTCGCTGCTGACAATGGCATGGGACAGATACAGAGACTTCTGTAAAATGTATTCATGGCCCACCACTTATCGCCCATCGTTCGTTGCCCTTTGAGAAGGTGGCTGTGAACCGGATGCGGTGGGTTGACCCACAACGTCCCCGAGGGAGGGAATTCCAGGATTCGGACCCAGCCACACTGAAGGAATGGCGATATGTTTCCAAGCCAGGATGGTGAGTGGCTTGGAGGGGAACTTGCAGGGAGTGGTGTTCCCATGTATCTGCTGCCCCTTGTCCTTCCAGATGGAAGTGGTCGTGGGTTTGCCTGAGGATCTTGGGTGAATTTCTGCCGTGCACTGCTGTTACTGAGGGTCGGTGGGGGGGGGGTGATTGAACATTTGTGGATATTGGGCCAATCAAGCGGGGAACTCGGGAATGTATGAGAGGAATTATGAGAGAAAATCAGTTTGAGAGTGAGTATGAGAGTGAAAATGTGAATCAGTATCGGTGGGCGGTTATGTGAGAGTGCAAAGGTTGTGTGTGCGCGCGTCTGTGTGCGCGTGTGCACGCGTGCGTGTGTCTCTGTTGTCTGTGCATGCTCGTGTCTGTGCGCGTGTGTGCATCTGTGTGTGCATCTGTGTGTGTATGTGTGCATCTGTGTGCGCGTGTGCATGTGCACACATGCGCATGTCTGTGTGCGAGCATGTGTCTGTGCGTGTGCATGTGTCTCTCTGTTGTCTGTGTGTGCATGTGCATCTGTTGTCTGTGTGTGCACGTGCATATGTATGTGTCAGTGTATGTGTGTCAGTCTCCGTGCATGCCTGTGTCTGTGCGTGTGTCTCTGTGCGTGAGAGAGAAGGGGGTTGGGAGGTGCTGCCTGGAGCTTCTCTCTCAGAGACAGGGGGACAGACCTGACAGCTTCACTCACCGTGGGTCTCCATAGTAACCTGCGACACAGTCCTCACAGTGTGGCCCTTCAGTGTTCTCGGTGCAAAAACATCTGCCTGTCGCCCGGTCACAGTCGCCCAACCAGCTGGCCCCGTGCCCATTACACGCACACTGCTGGCAGCCATCCTTCTGGGTGGCATTGCCATAGCTGCCAGGCTGGCACAGCTCACAGTGCTGCCCCATGGTCCAGTCTGTGGGAAACCGTGTGAATTAAACTCAGTCAGAAGTGGACAGTCAGCCGTATAGTCATTCCAACTCACACAGAAACTTTCTATTGACAGCCACTCCAGCACCGAACCATCCACAGATCCCACCCTCACCCGACCCCAAGTTCTTTCAGCACACAATCACAGACACACACACAGGGACATACACACACACACAGACACACAGGGACATACACACACACGAACACACGCAGAGGGACACACATACTGTCTCTCACGCACATACACAGAGACACACATACTCATGAATGCGCACACACACATATACAGACACATACTCAGAACATATATTCACATGCGCGCGCACACAGACACACATGCATACTCACACACAGACACACATACGCACGCACACACAGACACACACATACATACTCACACTCACACACAGACACACATGTGCGCGTGCATGCGCGCACACACACACACACACACACACACACACACGTAGATAAAAAACGAGATGAGATCTGACAAGCTGAATTTAAGGAATTAGGAACCAAGTTAAAAGGTAGGACCTCAGAGACAGTGATCTCAGGATTGCTACCAGTGCCAGATGCGAGTTAGAGCAGGAAAGATAGAATGTTCAGGATGAAAGTGTGGCTTGAGAGATGGTGCAGGAGGAAGGGGTTCCGATTTTTGCGACTTTGGGATCGATTCTGGGGGAGATGGGACTATTACAAATTGAATGGTGTACACTTGGGCCGGACTGGAACCAATGTCTTTCGGGGTGTTTTTACTCTCGCTGCTGGGGAAGGTTTAAACTAATGTGGCAGGGGGATGGGAACCATATGTGGAGGTTCGTGGACAGGAAGGAGATAGTAACTAAAGCCTGGAAGGAACTAGATAATGAAGTCAGTGTGACTAAAGGGAAGAGTAGGCAGGAAACAGAGGATGAATGCAGAGGGACTGGTGATGTGAACTGCATGTGTTTTAATGCAAGAGGTAAAGTAAGGAAGGCAGATGAACTTAGGGCTTGGATTATTACCTGGGAGTATGATGTTATTGTTATTAGAGGTGGCTAAGGGAAGGGCTCGATTGGCAACTAAATATCCCAGGATATCGATGCTTCAGGCAGGATAGAGAGGGAGGTAAACGGGGTGGAGGAGTTGCATTACCGGTCAGAGAAGATATCACAGCTGTGCTGAAGGAGGACACTATGGAGGACTCGAGCAGTGAGGCAATACGGGCAGAGCTCAGAAATAGGACGGGTGCGGTATCAATACTGGGGCTCTACTACAGGCCTCCCAACAGCGAGCGTGAGATCGAGGTACAAATAGGTAAACAGGTTATGGGACGATGTAGGAGCAACAGGGTGGTGGGTGAGAGGAGATTTTAATTTTCCCAACATTGACGGGGATTCACTTCGTGTTAGAGGTCTAGATGGAGTAGAATGTGTAAGAAGCATCCAGGAGGATCTTCTCCAGCAGTATGTAAAAAGCCCAACTCAGGAAAGGGGCCGTACTGGACTTGGTGTTGGGGAAATGAGCCCGAGCCAGGTGGTCGAAGTTCCAGAAGGGGATTACTTTGGGAATAGTGATCACAATTTCGTAAGTTTTAGAATATGCGTGGACAAAGACAAGAACGGTCCTCAAGGAAGAGGGATAAATTGGGGCAAGGCCAACGACACCAAAATTCAGCAGGAGCTGGGGGATGCAGATGGGGAGCAGCTGCTTTAGGCAAATCCATGTCTGACATGTGGGAGACTTTTAAAGAGAGGTTGCTTGGAGTGCAGGACAGACACGTCCCTTTGAAAATGAGGGATAGAAATGGCAAGATTAGGGAACCATGGATAACAGGTGAAATTATGAGACGAGCCAAGAGGAAAAAGGAAGTGTACATAAGGTCCAGACGACTGAAAACAGGAGCAGCTTTGGAAGAATATCAGGAATGTAGGACCAAGCAAACGAGGAATTAAGAGGGCTAAAAGGGGTCATGAAACATCTGCAGGGATAAAGAAAATCCCAAAGGCTTTCATTTGCACAGAAGAGGCAAGAGGGTAATGATGGAAAGGGTTGGCCCATTCAAGGACAAAGGAGGCAAGATGTGTGTGTGCAGTCAGGGAAAATGGGTGAGATTCTCAATGAGTACTCTGCATCAGTATTCACCGAGGAGAGGAACATGACAGATGTCGAGGTTAGGGATAGATGTTTGATTACTCTCGGTCAAGTTAGCATAAGGAGGGAGGATATTCTAAAAGGCATTAAGGTGTACAATTCCCCAGGTCCAGATGGAATCCATCCCAGGTTACTGAGGGAAGCGAGAGAGGGAATAACTGGGGCTTTAACAGATACCATTGCAGCATCCTTGAACATGGGTGAGGTCCCAGAGCACTGGAGAATTGCTCATGTTGTCCCCTTGTTTAAGAAGGGTAGCAGGGATAAGCCAGGTAATTATAGACCGGTGAGCCTGGTGTCAGTGGTGGAGAAACTGCTGGAGAAGATACTAAGGGATAGAGAACTGCCTGGGCAACAGGAAACCAAGACTATAAGTGGAAGGCAGTTTCTCAAAATGGAGACCTGTGGCCAGTGGTACTCCCACAGGGATCAATGTTGGGACCACATGGTTGTTTGTGATATACATAAATAATCTGGAGGAAGGTATAGGTGGTCTGATTAGTCAGTTTGCAGATGACACGAAGGTCGGTGGAGTAGCAGATAGTGAAGGGGACTGTCAGAGAATTCAGCAGAATTACAGATAGATTGGAGAGTTGGGCAGAGAAATGGCAGATGGAGTTCAATCCGGACAAACGCGAGGTGGTGGATTTTGGAAGATGCAATTCCAGAGTGATCTATATGGTAAACGGAAAAGCCCTGGGGAAAACTGATGTACAGAGAGATCTGGGTGTTCAGGTCCACTGTACCCTGAAGGTGGTAATGTAGGTCGATATATAGAGTGGTCAAGTAGGCATATGGAATGCTTTCCTTCATCGGATGGGGTATCGAGTACAAGAGTTGGCAGGTCATGTTACAGTTGTTTCAGACTCTGGTTCGGCCACATTTGGAACACTGCGTACAGTTCTGGCCCCCACATTACCAAAAGGCAGGAAAGTGGAGTTGAGGATGATCAGATCAGCCAGAATCCCATGGAAATGGTGGAGCAGACTCGATGGGCTGAATGGCTTCCTTCCACTCCTACATCATTGAATCCTTACAGCGGGGAAGGAGGCCATTCAGCCCATCGAGTCCACTCTGACCCTCTGAAGAGCATCCCATCCAGACCCCACTCCCCTACCCTATCCCTGTAACCCTGCATTTCCCCATGTCTAACCCACTTAACCTACACATCCCTGTACACTACAGGACAATTCAGCATGGCTAATCCACCCTAACCTGCATATCTTTGGACTGTGGGAGGAAACCCATGTCCTGGAACCAGAACATCTGCTGGTTTTATTATCAGGAATGACGGAAAGTTGAATCCAGATTAAAGGCATAAAAACTGCCCACAATAGACAGGCAGGAGGCTGGAGGAACACAGCAAACCAGGCAGCATCAGGAGGTGCAGAAGTCAACGTCTCGGGTGTAACCCTTCTTCAGGAGTGGGGGTGGGGGTGGGAGAAGCTGCAGATAAAGAGAGTGACGGGGGTGCTGGGTGGTGAAGTGGGGATAGGGGAAGACAGGTAGCAGGAATGGCCTGGTTGGTCAATGGGAGGAATGAATTCGGTTGGGGACAGGGAGCAGTAAAAGGAAGGGGGGGAGGGAGGGGCTGGGAAGGGAATCTGGGGATGGAAAGGGAGGTTATTTGAAATTGGAGAACTCAATGTTGAGTCCTCCAGGCTGTAGGGTGCCCAGGCGGAAGATGGTCCCGTTGGAAAGGGAGTGGGAAGGGGAACTGAAATGGGCGGTGACTGGGAGGTCCCTTTGGCCCCTGTGGGTCTGCCTGCGATGCTCGGTGAACCGTTCCCTAAGTTTACGTTCAGTCTCCCTGATGTAGAGAAGATTAAAATCCCATCGCCCTGTGATCTTACTGAGTGGCCTGTCTTGCTCCTTTCTCCAGGGACAACTCGGCAAGATGATAAGGAATACACATCGGGAAATTGCTCTCTTGAAGACCTGAACTGCATGTATTTTGTCTGGGATGGGGGCTGTGTCAGGGGCAGCGAGGTTTCAGCAGAAGGGTCACGGGATCCAAACCATTCACTTAGTTTCTGTGTTCACAGATACCAGCAGAGCCTGCCACGTCTCTCCAGCTATTTCTGTCCTTGTATCTGGAGGGCAGGAGCGACAGGGACACAGCGAGAGGAATGGGAGAGCACAGAGAGCTCCGCGGACAGAGAGCTGATGGGCTGAATGGCCTTCTCGCGGATGGGAAATTGGCAGATGCCCTCGAGGTTCGGGCTTCCCGGAGGTTACCAGGCTCGGCCAGTGATTCGGGAGAGCAAGGGCCTTTAATTACGAGGGGGGCGAGTGGGAGATAGGGAGGGGACGTTGGTGAGACAACATCTCGCGTGCAGTGGACAGTGTGGAGCTCAGAGTCTGATAGTACAGAACCAGACTGTTCAGTCTCCCCCAGTCCGTGCTGACTAAACCCCTCCCACCTGCCTGCACTCGGCCCAACTCCCTCCAAACCTTTCCTATCCATGTCCTTATCCAAATCCCTTTTAAACGTCCACCACTTCCTCTGGCAGCTCATTCCACACGAGCCACACACAGTGTGTGAATGTAACTGCACGTCATGCCTTTTTAGAAATCGTTCTCCCCTCACTGTAAAAATATGTCCCCTCCTCTTGAAATCCCCCAACCTGGGGGAAAGATCCCTGCTGTTCATCTTAGCGTTGCCCCTCGTGATTTTACCAAACTCTATCAGGTCACCCATCAACCCCCTACATTCCAGTGAAAAAGGTCCCAGCCGATCCAACTTTTCCTTTATAATTCAAACCCCTCCATACCCTGCAACATCCTGGAAAATCGCCTTCTAAACCGTCTCCAACCTCCTAACATCCTCCCTATAACTGGGCGACCAGAACTGGACACAGTATTCCAGAAGGGGTCTCACCAATATCCTGTCCAACCTCAACACGATGTCCCAACCCCTGCATTGAAGGTCTGAGCAATAAAGACATGTGTGCTGAGGAAGGGCGAGACCCTTGGCAGGGAAAGGGACAGAAGTGGGTCCTGCAGATGCTGGAGGTCAGAGTCAAGATTAGAGCAGTGTTGGGAGAAGCACAGCGGGTCAGAGCGTTCGCCCGAAACGCCGATTTTACCTGCTCCTCGGATGCTGCCTGACCTGCTGCGCTTTTCCAGCACCACACTAACCTTGACTCTGAGGCAGGGACAGCCCAGACGACAGCCCACTCGGCTCATTCCTGAGATGGAGGGGTGGGTCTCATCGCAGGACGTCAGCCAGGTTGGGCTGGTCGTCATTCAGAACCTCGGAGAGGGAAGAAGATTCAGAGGGTGCGGTGGGATGGTTTCTCTATAGACTCCCTTTTCACAGTCTGTGCCCGTGTTTATTTGACAGAGCCGATCATGCACTCGCAGACTCGCTGCTCCTGAATCACTGCGGGGTTCAGTGAACCACAGAGGGAGCGCGCTCAACAACCCTTACCCACGCATTGGTCACACTTTCCAACGCCATCACGGCACGTGCTGTGGAAGTGACAGCCGCAGTCAATGTCACATTCGACGCCAGTCTCGTTGACGGTCTCCATGTCAGAGGTCCAGCCAGCTCGCAGATACAGGAGTAGTGAGAGGGCCCACTGCACTGGCCGTGCCTGCACTCATTGTAACAGCTGCAAGGAAGGAGAGAGAGAAATGCCAGCTGCCTGCCTGTTGTCAGGGCCTGCATGCACGTGTTGTGTGGGGGGAATGTGGGAGAGATACAGCACACAAGGGAGTGCGCGCGAAAGGGAGAGACAAGAGAGAGAGAGCAAAACAGACTGTGTACGCAAGACAGAGAGAGAGAGCAAACCAGTGTACGTGGAGAGAGTGTGTACAAAACAGAGTATACGGAGAGAGAGAGAGCGCAAAACAGTGTACGTGAGAGAGAGCGCAAAACAGAATGTACGTGTGTGAGAGAGAGAGAGAGAGAGAGAGAGAGAGCAAAACAGAGTGTACATGTGTGAGAGAGAGAGAGAGAGAGAGAGAGAGAGAGAGAGAGAGAGAGAGAGCGAGCGAGCACAAAACAGTGTGTAGGCGAGAGAGAGCAAAACAGAGTGTAGGTGAGAGAGAGAGAGCAAACAGACGTGTACGTTAGAGAGTGTGCACAACAGAGTGTACGTGTGTGAGAGAGAGAGAGCAAAACAGAGTTTATGTGAGAGAGAGTACAAAACAGAGTGTACGTGAGAGACAGAGTGTGCAAAACAGGTGTACTTGAGAGAGAGCGAGCAAAACAGAGTGTAGGTGAGAGAGAGAGTGCATAAAAGTGTACGTGAGAGAGAGAGAAAAAGAGCAAAACAGTGTGTACGTGAGTGAGAGCAAACCAGAGAGTGTATAAGAGAGAGAGCGCAAAACAGAACGTACGCGAGAAAGAGTGCAAAACAGTGTACATGAGAAAGATACAGAGTGCAAAACAGAGTGTACATGAGAGAGAAAGAACAAAACAGTGTATGTGAGAAAGAGAGAGAGTGCAAAACAGTGTACGAGTGCAAAACAGAGTGAACGCGAGAGAGAGAGAGAAAAGAGAGCAAAACAGAGTGTACGTGAGAGAGAGAGAGAGAGAGAGTGCAAAACAGAGTTCATGAGTAGAGAGTGCAAAACAGAGTGTATGTGAGAGAGAAAGAGAGAGAGAGAGAGAGACAGAAAGACAGAAAGAGACTGAGTGGGAGAGTTTGTTTGACTGTGTATCTCTCTCACACAACACCACACTCTGTTCTTCATCATGGTTGTCCTTCACTTCCTTACCCTAGTCTCTGACTGAGGCCCCCACTCTCTCTTTCTCTCTCCAACCCCCATCTCTTGCTCTCTTCCCACCATCCCCATCTGTCTTTCCCACCCCTCCCTCCTTTCACTCTCTCTCCCTCCCTCCCCGGCTCCCTGGGGTGGTGGGGGGGGGGGGGCGGAGATGTAACTCACGTCTGGTTGCAGTAGGAGCTGCCGTCTCCAGCGTAACCGCGGTTACAGTGACACTCGAAGGAGTCAAAGGTGTTCCTGCAGGTGGCGAAGGAGTTGCAGTTGTCCATGTGGAGGCGACACTCATCGATGTCTACCAGCAGCCACCTCCCTCACCGTCAGGTTAGAGAGGCCCGACAGGGCAACCGAACAATTCACAAACTCCTGGAGACTCCGGAAATCACCGGGCACACACCTGGGGCAGGGGGGGGAACCACAGGGACAGCACAGCACCAAAGAGGAGGAGGTGGGGAGAGGAGAGAGTGAGTGTAAAAACAGGGAGGGGAGGGTGGAAGAGAATGAGAAGGGCAATGAGGGAAGGAAGGGTGGAGGAGGAGGGGAAGAGGGGAAGAGGGGGATGGGGGGGGGAAGAAGGGTGGAGGGGAGGGGAGGGTGGATGAGGGGAGGGTGGATGAGGGGAAGGAATAGAGGGAGAAGGAGGAAGAGTAGGGAGAGTGGTAGGAGGAGAGGGAAGGGGGGAGAAGAGGGAAGGGGGGGAGAAGAGGGAAGGGGGGGAGAAGAGGGAAGGGGGGGAGAAGAGGGAAGGGGGGGAGAAGAGGGAAGGGGGGGAGAAGAGGGAAGGGGGGGAGAAGAGGGAAGGGGGGGAAGAGAGGGAAGGGGGGGAGAAGAGGAAGGGGGGGAGAAGAGGGAAGGGGGGGAGAAGAGGGAAGGGGGGGAGAAGAGGGAAGGGGGGAGAAGAGGAAGGGGGGAGAAGAGGGGTAGGAGGAAGAGGGAAGAGAGAAGGGGGAAGAGAGAGGGGGGAAGAGAGAGGGGGGAAGAGAGAGGGGGGAAGAGAGGGGGGGGAAGAGAGGGGGGGGGAAGAGGGGGGGGGAAGAGAGGGGGGGGAAGAGCGGGGGGGGAAGAGAGGGGGGGAAGAGAGGGGGGGAAGAGAGGGGGGGAAGAGAGGGGGGGGAAGAGAGGGGGGGGAAGAGAGGGGGGGAAGAGAGGGGGGGGAAGAGAGGGGGGGGAAGAGAGGGGGGGGAAGAGAGGGGGGGGGAAGAGAGGGGGGGGGAAGAGAGGGGGGGGAAGAGAGGGGGGGGGAGAGAGGGGGGGGGAAGAGAGGGGGGGAAGAGAGGGGGGGGAAGAGAGGGGGGGGAAGAGAAGGGGGGGGGAAGAGGGGGGGGGGAAGAGGGGGGGGAAGAGAGGGGGGGGAAGAGGGGGGGGGAAGAGGGGGGGGAAGAGGGGGGGGGAAGAGGGGGGGGGAAGAGAGGGGGGGAAGAGAGGGGGGGGAAGAGAGGGTGGAGAGGGGGAGAGGGGGGGGCGGGGGGAGGCGGGGGAGAGGGGGGGGAGAGGGGGGGGCGGGGGGAGAGGGGGGGGCGGGGGGAGAGGGGGGGGCGGGGGGAGAGGGGGGGGCGGGGGGGAGGGGGGGGGCGGGGGGAGTGGGGGGGGGCGGGGGGAGAGGGGGGAGAGGGGGGGGCGGGGGGGAGAGGGGGGGCGGGGGGAGAGAGGGGGCGGGGGGAGAGAGGGGGCGGGGGGAGAGAGGGGGCGGGGGAGAGAGGGGGCGGGGGGGAGAGGGGGCGGGGGGAGAGAGGGGGCGGGGGGAGAGAGGGGGCGGGGGGAGAGAGGGGGCGGGGGAGAGAGGGGGCGGGGGGAGAGAGGGGGCGGGGGGAGAGAGGGGGGCGGGGGGGGAGAGAGGGGGCGGGGGGAGAGAGGGGGCGGGGGAGAGAGGGGGGCGGGGGAGAGAGGGGGCGGGGGGAGAGAGGGGGCGGGGGGAGAGGGGGGGGCGGGGGGAGGGGGGGGCGGGGGGAGAGGGGGGGGCCGGGGGGAGAGGGGGGGGCGGGGGGAGAGGGGGGGAGAGGGGGGGAGAGGGGGGGCGGGGGGCGAGAGAGGGGGCGGGGGGAGAGAGGGGGCGGGGGGAGAGAGGGGGCGGGGGGAGAGAGGGGGCGGGGGGGAGAGAGGGGGCGGGGGGAGAGAGGGGGCGGGGGGAGAGAGGGGGCGGGGGAGAGAGGGGGCGGGGGGAGAGAGGGGGCGGGGGGAGAGAGGGGCGGGGGAGAGAGGGGGCGGGGGAGAGAGGGGGCGGGGGGCAGAGAGGGGGCGGGGGGAGAGAGGGGGCGGGGGAGAGAGGGGGCGGGGGGAGAGAGGGGGCGGGGGAGAGAGGGGGGCGGGGGAGAGAGGGGGCGGGGGGAGAGGGGGCGGGGGAGAGGGAGGGGGGGGGAGGAGAGGGAGAGAGAGGGGGGGAGGAGAGGGAGAGAGAGGGGGGGAGGAGAGGGAGAGAGAGGGGGGGAGGAGAGGGAGAGAGAGGGGGGGAGGAGAGGGAGGAGGGTGGAAGATGGGGGAAGAGGGAAGGGGGGAAGAGGGAAGGGGGAGAGGGAAGGGGGGAGAGGGAAGGGGGGGAGAGGGAAGGGGGGAGAGGGAAGGGGGGAGAGGGAAGGGGGAGAGGGAAGGGGGGAGAGGGAAGGGGGGAGAGGGAAGGGGTGGGAGAGGGAAGGGGTGGGAGAGGGAAGGGGGGGAGAGGGAGGGGGAGGGAGAGGGGGGGGGGGAGAGGGAGGGGGGGGGGAGAGGGAGGGGGGGGGAGAGGGAGGGGGGGGAGAGGGAGGGGGGGGGAGAGGGAGGGGGGGAGAGGGAGGGGGGGGGAGAGGGTGGGGGGGGGAGAGGGAGGGGGGGGGAGAGGGAGGGGGGGGGAGAGGGCGGGGGGGGAGAGGGCGGGGGGGAGAGGGTGGGGGGGGGGGGAGAGGGCGTGGGGGGGAGTGGGAGGGGGGGGGGGAGAGGGAGGGGGGGGGGGGGAGAGGGAGGGGGGGGGGAGAGGGAGGGGGGGGGAGAGGGAGGGGGGGGAGAGGGAGGGGGGGAGAGGGAGGGGGGGGAGAGGGGAGGGGGGGGGAGAGGGAGGGGGGGGGAAGAGGGGGGGGGGAGAGGGAGGGGGGGGAGAGGGAGGGGGGGGAGAGGGAGGGGGGGAGAGGGAGGGGGGGAGAGGGAGGGGGGGGGGGAGAGGGAGGGGGGGGGAGAGGGAGGGGGGGGAGAGGGAGGGGGGAGAGGGAGGGGGGGGAGAGGGTGGGGGGGGAAAGGGTGGGGGGGAGATGGAGGGGGGGAGAGGGAGGGGAGGGGGGGGGAGGGAGGGGGGGGAGAGAGGGTGGGGGGGGGAGAGAGGGAGGGGGGGGAGAGAGGGAGGGGGGGGAGAGAGGGTGGGGGGGGAGAGGGTGGGGGGGGAGAGAGGGAGGGGGGTGAGAGGGGAGGGGGGGGAGAGAGGGAGGGGGGGAGAGAGGGAGGGGGGGGAGAGAGGGGGGGAGGGGGGGGAGAGAGGGGGGCGGGGGGAGAGAGGGGGCGGGGGGAGAGAGGGGGGCGGGGGGAGAGAGGGGGGCGGGGGGAGAGAGGGGCGGGGGGAGAGAGGGGGCGGGGGGAGAGAGGGGGGCGGGGGGAGAGAGGGGGCGGGGGGAGAGAGGGGGCGGGGGGAGAGAGGGGGCGGGGGGAGAGAGGGGGGCGGGGGGAGAGAGGGGGCGGGGGGAGAGAGGGGGCGGGGGGAGGAGAGGGGGGGCGGGGGGAGAGAGGGGGCGGGGGGAGAGAGGGGGCGGGGGGAGAGAGGGGGCGGGGGGAGAGAGGGGGCGGGGGGAGAGAGGGGGCGGGGGGGAGAGAGGGGGCGGGGGGAGAGAGGGGGGCGGGGGGAGAGAGGGGGCGGGGGGAGAGAGGGGGCGGGGGGAGAGAGGGGGCGGGGGGAGAGAGGGGGCGGGGGGAGAGAGGGGGCGGGGGGAGAGAGGGGGCGGGGGGGGAGAGAGGGGGCGGGGGGAGAGAGGGGGCGGGGGGAGAGGGGGCGGGGAGGAGAGGGGGCGGGGGGGAGAGGGAGGAGGGGGTAGAGGGAGGATGGGGGGAGGGGGAGGGGGGGGGAGGGGGAGAAGAGGGAAGAAGGGGAAGAGGAGGAAGAGGGGGAAGAGGAGGAAGAGGAGGAAAGTTGGGGGTGGAGACAGGGAGAGAGTAGGGCGCGATGGGGAAAAGGGAGAAGGGGTAACAGGGAGGGGTTAGGGGGAGGGAGTGAGAGAGAGAGACAGAGATTAGGACAGGGAAAGGGGGAAGAGAAGGAGAGGTTAGAAAGGCATCTGGAAGTGATACAGTCTCGATCCGAGAGCCAGGTAGTCAGGGAGTTCCCAGAGAAGGGGAGCAGTGCAGTGTGTGGAGGGGGAGGTGACAGTGCTGGGAGAGAGCGGGTTACCTGTCGATGCTGGGGGAGTGGGTGTCAGTGCCAGGGGGAGCAGGTTACCTGCCAAACGTTGGGTGGGGGGGTGGGAGGGGTGTGTGTGAGACAGTGCTGGGGAGTGGGTTACCTGCCGATGGTAGGGGGGTGGTGACAGGTGACAGTGCCGGGTGGGGGGGGGCTACCTGCCAATGGTGAGGAGGGGTGTGAGATGGTGCCGGGGGGGGGGGGGGAGCGGGTTACCTGCCGATGGTGGGGAGGGGGTGGGGGTGGATGAGACGGTGCCGGGGTTGGGGGGGGTGTGAGACAGTGCTGGGGGCCAGTTACCTGCTGATGGTGGGGAAGGGGTGGGGGGGGGGGGGGGGGGGGTGGGTGAGACGGTGCCGGGGTTGGGAGGGGTGTAAGACGGTGCCGGGGGCCGATAACCTGCTGATGGTGGGGAAGGGGGGTGGGTGGTGGTTGTGAGACGGTGCCGGGGGGCGGGTTACCTGCCGATGGTGGGATTGTCCGCGTTGCCACACCAGCCACACTCGAAGTTTTGCAGGACAGTCCTTACAGCTGAGGAAGGCCGAGCAGTCTGTACACAGGCCGACCGAGTGAACACTGCAAACAGGGCACAGGGGGCAAACGTGACAACCAGCGAGAGCTCAAAACAATCCACCCAGCAACACGACAAGACCAGACAGACACAGCCTGCTCTCACACTGCGCTGGGATAACGGCCCATATCCTGGGGACCCTCTCTCACCGCCAGCTCTCAGGCCACACACCAAACAGAAGTGACAGCGTGTATACCAGATCCCGTTAATACCAGCCTCCACCACTTCCCCTGGCAGCTCATTCCATCCATGTATCACCCTCTGAGCGGAAAC
>NW_027311355.1:27500-29734 GCF_047496795.1 Chiloscyllium punctatum | reverse complement strand
GAAGAACCCGGGGCCGCAAAGTGCGTTCAAAGTGTCGATGATCAATGTGTCCTGCAATTCACATTAATTCTCGCAGCTAGCTGCGTTCGTCATCGACGCACGAGCCGAGTGATCCACCGTCAAGAGTTGTCTGAGTTTGTTTTAGGTCTCTCCCTCGCCAGAGGAAAGCGACCCGGACCGCACATACGCTCCCCACCTTGAGCTACAGCCACCTGCACGCCGGCGTGCGGGCGGAGCAGGGTGGCGTGAAGCGATGGGGAGCACCATCCTGGTGCGGCCCGCAGAAACATACGTCTATTGGGGGGAGGAGGACAGGGCGCCCAAGAGGCGATGCGTGCCCCAACGCACCGCAGCGACGGAGGCAGGATCACCGCCACCATGTCGCCCGCCTAGTATCACGAGGCGTGCAGCAGCTTTGCCCTAGGAAAAGCAGAGGCGGGAACGGGCACCGGCCATCGGTTCGGCAGCGTCACTGACGCGTGCACGTGGCGGCGTGTCGGCGAGCGGACTTCCTGCGAGGAGGCGGGGGCGGCACTCGCCCGAGCAGACGCCCGCCCGGCCCAGCCACCGCCGAGGTGGACTGGGAGTCGCGGCAACGGCTCGTCATACTCGTTCCCACACTCACAGCGCAGCTTGCCCGCAAGCCACCGACCACCGATCGACGCCAGGCGCCCCGACCGAGAGCGGGATCGCTCGTTCGCCCTGCTGGCAGTTCGCTGGGGATCACTACTGCACGGAGCTCGGAGACCGACGGGCGGCAACTCGAGAGTCTTTAAACCACCACCCCCATCCCGCAAGTGCAAAGAGGCTGTATACGCACAGACGGGTGAGGGGAATAGGTACCCCGTCGGGTTTGAAGGGAGCGTGACTAGATAGCAACGATGTAAACCCAGCCGATTTGGGAGCGAAAGACCGGCGCCTGCATCACCGGCTTCGTTTCCCGTGGCTGGAGAGTACACCGAAACCCTCCGTCTGTCGCGAGCTCCCGACGACGCGGTGCCGCCAAGCAGCAGGGCCGGACCTGGTGTGGCTCCCCTCGTCGATCACAGACCGGTCGGCACTACTGACGAGACGGTGGAACGGGCTTCGCCCCTTGTGACGAAGGGTGATGCGAACCCGCCCGCCCGCGTGCGTTCGGGGTGGACTCGGCAAACGGAGATTTGAAATCGGAAAGTGTCCTCCTGCCCCGCGCAGGTAGGCGCCCAACAGTTGGGGGGGTTTGGCGGTGACCACGGCTGCAGGGCCTGCTACCCCGACGAGCTCTCCTGCTGGCCCCGAAACCACCCCCGCGAGACAAGTTGAAACGGAAACGGGCGTACCCCCAAGCCGACGATCCTTTCTTATTTGTTACTTTTTTTTTCACTTGCTCGAGTTGTGGGGATTTGGCGGTGACCACGGCTGCAGGGCCTGCTACCCCGACGAGCTCTCCTGCTGGCCCCGAAACCACCCTCGCGAGACAAGTTGAAACGGAAACGGGCGTACCCCCAAGCCGACGATCCTTTCTTATTTGTTACTTTTTTTTTTCACTTGCTCGAGTTGTGGGGGTTTGGCGGTGACCACGGCTGCAGGGCCTGCTACCCCGACGAGCTCTCCTGCTGGCCCCGAAACCACCCTCGCGAGACAAGTTGAAACGGAAACGGGCGTACCCCCAAGCCGACGATCCTTTCTTATTTGTTACTTTTTTTTTTCACTTGCTCGAGTTGTGGGGGTTTGGCGGTGACCACGGCTGCAGGGCCTGCTACCCCGACGAGCTCTCCTGCTGGCCCCGAAACCACCCTCGCGAGACAAGTTGAAACGGAAACGGGCGTACCCCCAAGCCGACAGAGATGCTTTCGCTCCTGTTACTTTTTTTTTTCACTTGCTCGAGTTGGGGGGGTTTGGCGGTGACCACGGCTGCAGGGCCTGCTACCCCGACGAGCTCTCCTGCTGGCCCCGAAACCACCCTCGCGAGACAAGTTGAAACGGGCGTACCCCCAAGCCGACAGAGATCCTTTCGTACTTGAACCAACACAAAGTTTGTCACGTTTTATTTTTTACGAGTGATCGACCGTCAAGATTTGTCTCTGAGTTTGCTTAAGGTCTCTCCCTCGCCAGAGGAAAGCCACCCGGACCGCACATACACTCCCCACCTTTAGCAGCAGCCACCTGCACGCCGGCGTGCGGGCGGAGCAGGGTGGCGTGAAGCTGTGGGGAGCACCAGCCTGGTGCGGCCCGCAGAGACATACATCTATTGG
>NW_027311355.1:10000-22500 GCF_047496795.1 Chiloscyllium punctatum | reverse complement strand
GGCCTCTGACTTAACTCTCAGAATGGACGGAAAGAGCCGTGTAAGCCTTTCAAAAGATTCGACCACGTGCCGAAAACTTTAGACTTCCGTGAGCTCTCCGGCTTGCACCGGGACCCCTTTCGCCTGCAGGTCCCGAGCCGCCTTTATTTTTAATTTGCTGTTACGAGTATCGTGTGCCCCAAACCTGCGTGATAAGCACCGCAGGGCGGCAGAGCCATCGCGATTGGCCGGGTGGCAGAGGAGGACCAGACTATTCACAGATAGCGGCCCAACGACTCCCAGAGCCGGTCGTGCGGCGCGCGAGGTCTGCTCTCTTCACAAGAGGCTTTATTAGGGAGTGCTAAGGCAAGGTTCTGTGCCCTCCACCCTCATCGCAACACCCATGGGAGCCTCCGGTCGTCAATAGACCGCCGCACCGGCCTCTGACTGACTCTCAGAATGGACGGAAAGAGCCGGGTAAGCCTTTCAAAAGATTCGACCACGTGCCGAAAACTTTAGACTTCCGTGAGCTCTCCGGCTTGCACCGAGACCCGAAGTCGACGTGCTAAGCACCACGGGACCCCTTTCGCCTGCAGGTCCCGAGCCGCCTTTATTTGCTGTTACGAGCATCGTGTGCCCCATACCTGCGTGACGAGCACCGCAGGGCGGCAGAGCCATCGCACTTGGCCGGGTGGCAGAGGAGGACCCGACTATTCACAGATAGCGGCCCAACGACTCCCAGAGCCGGTCGTGCGGCGCGCGAGGTCTGCTCTCTTCACAAGAGGCTTTATTAGGGAGTGCTAAGGCAAGGTTCTGTGCCCTCCACCCTCATCGCAACACCCATGGGAGCCTCCGGTCGTCAATAGACCGCCGCACCGGCCTCTGACTGACTCTCAGAATGGACGGAAAGAGCCGGGTAAGCCTTTCAAAAGATTCGACCACGTGCCGAAAACTTTAGACTTCCGTGAGCTCTCCGGCTTGCACCGAGACCCGAAGTCGACGTGCGAAGCACCACGGGACCCCTTTCGCCTGCAGGTCCCGAGCCGCCTTTATTTGCTGTTACGAGCATCGTGTGCCCCATACCTGCGTGACGAGCACCGCAGGGCGGCAGAGCCATCGCACTTGGCCGGGTGGCAGAGGAGGACCCGACTATTCGCAGATAGCGGCCCAACGACTCCCAGAGCCGGTCGTGCGGCGCGCGAGGTCTGCTCTCTTCACAAGAGGCTTTATTAGGGAGTGCTAAGGCAAGGTTCTGTGCCCTCCACCCTCATCGCAACACCCATGGGAGCCTCCGGTCGTCAATAGACCGCCGCACCGGCCTCTGACTGACTCTCAGAATGGACGGAAAGAGCCGGGTAAGCCTTTCAAAAGATTCGACCACGTGCCGAAAACTTTAGACTTCCGTGAGCTCTCCGGCTTGCACCGAGACCCGAAGTCGACGTGCGAAGCACCACGGGACCCCTTTCGCCTGCAGGTCCCGAGCCGCCTTTATTTGCTGTTACGAGCATCGTGTGCCCCATACCTGCGTGACGAGCACCGCAGGGCGGCAGAGCCATCGCACTTGGCCGGGTGGCAGAGGAGGACCAGACTATTCACAGATAGCGGCCCAACGACTCCCAGAGCCGGTCGTGCGGCGCGCGAGGTCTGCTCTCTTCACAAGAGGCTTTATTAGGGAGTGCTAAGGCAAGGTTCTGTGCCCTCCACCCTCATCGCAACACCCATGGGAGCCTCCGGTCGTCAATAGACCGCCGCACCGGCCTCTGACTGACTCTCAGAATGGACGGAAAGAGCCGGGTAAGCCTTTCAAAAGATTCGACCACGTGCCGAAAACTTTAGACTTCCGTGAGCTCTCCGGCTTGCACCGAGACCCGAAGTCGACGTGCTAAGCACCACGGGACCCCTTTCGCCTGCAGGTCCCGAGCCGCCTTTATTTGCTGTTACGAGCATCGTGTGCCCCATACCTGCGTGACGAGCACCGCAGGGCGGCAGAGCCATCGCACTTGGCCGGGTGGCAGAGGAGGACCAGACTATTCACAGATAGCGGCCCAACGACTCCCAGAGCCGGTCGTGCGGCGCGCGAGGTCTGCTCTCATCACAAGAGGCTTTAGGGAGTGCTCAGGCAAGGGTCAGCCCGCAGCCTTCCTGGCAACACCCAGGGGAACCAGGCCACTCGCGTCTCTCGCCTTCATTTTCGACACGAGCGCCTGCGGAGGGCCACCACCCCCTCCGATTGTCAAGAGACCTCCGCACCGGCCTCTGACTTACTCTCAGAATGGACGGAAAGAGCCGGGTAAGCCTTTGAAAAGATTCGACCACGTGCCGAAAACTTTAGACTTCCGTGAGCTCTCCGGCTTGCACCGAGACCCGAAGTCGACGTGCTTAGCACCACGGGACCCCTTTCGCCTGCAGGTCCCGAGCCGCCTTTTATTTTTGTTACGAGTATCGTGTTCCCCAAACCTGGGTGACGAGCACCGCAGGGCGGCAGAGCCATCGCGCTTGTCCGGGTGGCAGAGGAGGACCAGACTATTCACAAATAGCGGCCCAACGACTCCCAGAGCCGGTCGTGCGGCAGGCGAGGTCTGCTCTCATCACAAGAGGCTTTAGGGAGTGCTCAGGCAACGGTCAGCCCGCAGCCTTCTTGGCAACACCCAAGGGAACCAGGCCACTCGCGTCTCTCGCCTTCATTTTGGACACGAGCGCCTGTGGAGGGACGGCCGGAGTCAACGTGGGGTTTGCCCGCCCTCCAATAGTGTCAAAAGACCGCCGCACAAGTCTCTGACTGACTCTTAGAACAGACAGAAAGAGTTTGTCAAATCTGTCAAAAAATTGACAAAGTGTCAAAAATTCGACTTCCAAGAGCTCTCCGGCATGCACTCATACCTGTCATTAAAGTGCTATGCCCGTGGAACCGTTTTTCGGATGCCTTTCAGAACGGTCCCGCGCCGCCATTTTGTTCTAAAAATCGTGTTCCCATATATCTCCGGGTACCCCGCCAACCTCACTGCGGAAAAACTACAAGTGGCACTGAATGGGTCTGAATTCCAAATTTGACTGCATCGGTCTGGAACTCGGTCCGGTCAAAACCGTTTGGATTTTTCTCGGTCCGGACTTCCGCGACAGACAAAGTTAAAGTTTTCGGGCTGCAGGCACAAAACGACAGCTGGCCATTTGCCGGGCTCAATTCACCCAATTCCTCCGGCACTTCGGAGCACATGTTCGGTGTAAGTTTGCGAATCTTTCCCGATGCTGCAGCATTTTCCTCCGCTGACACTTAGAATATTTTTCACACTTTGCTGAAAATTTTTCTAAGTGTTTTTTTCCAAGTTTTCCTGGTTACTGATTTCTTCTTTTTAAACATTTTTCTAAGTTTTTCTGGTTACTGATTTCTTCTTTTTAAACATTTTTCGCAGTTTGTCTGGTTACTGATTTCTTCTTTTTAAACATTTTTCGCCGTTTTTCTGGTTACTGATTTCTTCTTTTTAAACATTTTTCGCCGTTTTTCTGGTTACTGATTTCTTCTTTTTAAACATTTTTCTAAGTTTTTCTGGTTACTCATTTCTTCTTTTTAAACATTTTTCTAAGTTTTTCTGGTTACTGATTTCTTCTTTTTAAACATTTTTCTAAGTTTTCCTGGTTACTCATTTCTTCTTTTTAAACATTTTTCTAAGTTTTTCTGGTTACTCACTTCTTCTTTTTAAACATTTTTCTAAGTTTTTCTGGTTACTGATTTCTTCTTTTTAAACATTTTTCGCAGTTTTTCTGGTTACTGATTTCTTCTTTTTAAACATTTTTCTAAGTTTTTCTGGTTACTGATTTCTTCTTTTTAAACATTTTTCGCAGTTTGTCTGGTTACTGATTTCTTCTTTTTAAACATTTTTCGCAGTTTTTCTGGTTACTGATTTCTTCTTTTTAAACATTTTTCGCAGTTTTTCTGGTTACTGATTTCTTCTTTTTAAACATTTTTCTAAGTTTTCCTGGTTACTGATTTCTTCTTTTTAAACATTTTTCTAAGTTTTTCTGGTTACTCACTTCTTCTTTTGAAACATTTTTCTAAGTTTTTCTGGTTACTGATTTCTTCTTTTTAAACATTTTTCTAAGTTTTCCTGGTTACTGATTTCTTCTTTTTAAACATTTTTCGCAGTTTTTCTGGTTACTGATTTCTTCTTTTTAAACATTTTTCTAAGTTTTTCTGGTTACTCACTTCTTCTTTTTAAACATTTTTCTAAGTTTTCCTGGTTACTGATTTCTTCTTTTTAAACATTTTTCGCAGTTTGTCTGGTTACTGATTTCTTCTTTTTAAACATTTTTCGCAGTTTTTCTGGTTACTGATTTCTTCTTTTTAAACATTTTTCTAAGTTTTTCTGGTTACTCACTTCTTCTTTTATAACATTTTTCTAAGTTTTCCTGGTTACTGATTTCTTCTTTTTAAACATTTTTCTAAGTTTTCCTGGTTACTGATTTCTTCTTTTTAAACATTTTTCTAAGTTTTTCTGGTTACTCATTTCTTCTTTTTAAACATTTTTCGCAGTTTTTCTGGTTACTGATTTCTTCTTTTTAAACATTTTTCTAAGTTTTTCTGGTTACTCACTTCTTCTTTTTAAACATTTTCCTAAGTTTTCCTGGTTACTGATTTCTTCTTTTTAAACATTTTTCTAAGTTTTCCTGGTTACTCATTTCTTCTTTTTGATCATTTTTCTAAGTTTTCCTGGTTACTGATTTCTTCGTTTTGAACATTTTTCTAAGTTTTCCTGGTTACTCACTTCTTCTTTTCAAACATTTTTCTTCGTTTTTCTGTTTACTCATTTAGCACTTTCAGGCACTTTCCCATCATTTCCTCGTTCCCGATTTCACCCTTTAAAACGCTTTCGGGCATTTCCCTAAGTTTTGCGGTTCACTCGTTTGGGACTCACTGACACCTTCTCTAGCTTCCCTGCTCACTTTTTTCGTACTGTTGAGAAAATTCGAACCCTTTCCTTAACTATGCCGGTTACTGACTTCACCGCTTCAGACCCTTGTCCCCGTAATGAAAGATACCATTTCCCACCGTGGGAAATGCACGAAAATCGGACTGAACACGGGGGAGGCTCCCCCCTCGAAGGCGAGACCGTCGGCAGAACCGCCGGGTCAAACCCGGCTGAGCTACCCGGCTTACAAGTCTCAAAGTCGGTATGAGCAGTCACGTCCACCCCCATTCCCTTTTGGACCACTTCCCACGGTTCCAAATGCATGAAAATCGGCCTGTACACGGGGGAGGCACCCGCCTCGAAGACGAGACCGTCGGCAGAACCGCCGGGTCAAACCCGGCTGAGCTACCCGGCTCGGAAGCGCCAAAGTCGGGTTGAGCAGTCACATTCACTCCCATCCCCTTTTGGGCAACTTCCCACGGTTGGAAATGCATGGAAATCGGACTGAACACGGGGGAGGCTCCCCCCTCGAAGGCGAGACCGTCGGCAGAACCGCCGGATCAAACCCGGCTGAGCTACCCGGCTTACAAGTCTCAAAGTCGGTATGAGCAGACACGTCCACCCCCATTCCCTTTTGGACCACTTCCCACGGTTCGAAATGCATGAAAATCGGCCTGTATACGGGGGTGGCACCCGCCTCGAAGACGAGACCGTCGGCAGAACCGCCGGGTCAAACCCGGCCGGGCTACCCGGGTTAGAAGCCCTAGAGTCGGGTTGAGCAGTCACAATCACTCCCATCCCCTTTTGAACCTGTTCCCACCGTTGGAAATGCACGAAAATCGGCCTGTACACGGGGGAGGCTCCCCCCTCGAAGGCGAGACCGTCGGCAGAACCGCCGGGTCAAACCCGGCTGAGCTACCCGGCTTACAAGTCTCGAAGTCGGGTTGAGCAGTCACATTCACTCCCATCGACTTTTGGGCAACTTCCCACCGTTGCAAATGCATGAAAATCGGCCTGTACACGGGGGAGGCACCCGCCTCGAAGTCGAGACCGTCGGCAGAACCGCCGGGTCCAACCCGGCTGAGCTACCCGGCTTACAAGTCTCAAAGCCGGGTTGGGCAGTCACGTTCACCCCCATTCCCTTTTGGATCACTTCCCACGGTTCGAAATGCACGAAAACCGGCCTGTACACGGGGGAGGGTCCGCCCTCGAAGGCGAGACCGTCGGCAGAACCGCCGGGTCAAACCTGGCTGAGCTACCCGGCTTACAAGTCTCAAAGTCGGGTTGAGCAGTCACGTTCACTCCCATCGACTTTTAGACCACTTCCCACGGTTCGAAATGCACGAACATCGGCCTGTACACGGGGGAGGCACCCGCCTCGAAGACGAGACCGTCGGCAGAACCGCCGGGTCAAACCCGGCCGAGCTACCCGGGTTAGAAGCCTCAGAGTCGGGTTGAGCAGTCACATTCACTCCCATCGACTTTTGGGCAACTTCCCACCGTTGCAAATGCACGAAAATCGGCCTGTACACGGGGGAGGCACCCGCCTCGAAGACGAGACCGTCGGCAGAACCGCCGGAACAAACCCGGCTGAGCTACCCGGCTTACAAGTCTCAAAGTCGGTATGAGCAGACACGTCCACCCCCATTCCCTTTTGGACCACTTCACACGGTTCGAAATGCATGAAAATCGGCCTGTATACGGGGGAGGCACCCGCCTCGAAGACGAGACCGTCGGCAGACCCGCCGGGTCAAACCCGGCTGAGCTACCCGGGTTAGAAGCCTCAGAGTCGGGTTGAGCAGTCGCATTCACCCCCATCCCCTTTTGAACCTGTTCCCACCGTTGGAAATGCACGAAAATCGGCCTGTACACGGGGGAGGCGCCCCTCTCGAAGGCGAGACCGACGGCAGAACCGCCGGGTCAAACCCGGCCGAGCTACCCGGGTTAGAAGCCTCAGAGTCGGGTTGAGCAGTCACATTCACTCCCATCCCCTTTTGAACCTGTTCCCACCGTTGGAAATGCACGAAAATCGGCCTGTACACGGGGGAGGCCCCCCCCCTCTCGAAGACGAGACCGTCGGCAGACCCGCCGGAACAAACCCGGCTGAGCTACCCGGCTTACAAGTCTCAAAGTCGGTATGAGCAGTCACGTTCACTCCCATCCCCTTTTGGACCTCTTCCCACCGTTGGAAATGCACGAAAATCGGCCTGTACACGGGGGAGGGTCCGCCCTCGAAGGCGGGACCGTCGGCAGAACCGCCGGGTCAAACCCGGCTGAGCTACCCGGCTTACAAGTCTCAAAGCCGGGTTGAGCAGTCACGTCCACCCCCATTCCCTTTTGGACCACTTCCCACGGTTGGAAATGCACGAAAATCGGCCTGGACACGGGGGAGGCTCCCCCCTCGATGACGAGACCGTCGGCAGACCCGCCGGATCAAACCCGGCCGAGCTACACGGCTTACAAGTCTCAATGTCGGTATGAGCAGTCACGTCCACCCCTATTCCATTTTGGACCACTTCCCACGGTACGAAATGCATGAAAATCGGCCTGTACACGGGGGAGGCACCCGCCTCGAAGACGAAACCGTCGGCAGAACCGCCGGGTCAAACCCGGCTGAGCTACCCGGCTCGGAAGCGCCAAAGTCGGGTTGAGCAGTCACATTCACTCCCATCGACTTTTGGGCAACTTCCCACGGTTCGAAATGCACAAAATTCGGCCTGAACACGGGGGACGCTCCCCCCTCGAAGGCGAGACCGTCGGCAGAACCGCCGGGTCAAACCCGGCTGAGCTACCCGGGTCGGAAGCGCCAAGGTCGGTATGAGCAGTCACATTCACTCCCATCCCCTTTTGGACCGCTTCCCACGGTTTGAAATGCACGAAAATCGGCCTGTACACGGGGGAGGCTCCGCCCTCGAAGGCGAGACCGACGGCAGAACCGCCGGGTCAAACCCGGCCGGGCTACCCGGGTTAGAAGCCTCAGAGTCGGGTTGAGCAGTCACATTCACCCCCATCCCCTTTTGAACCTCTTCCCACCGTTGGAAATGCACGAAAATCGGCCTGTACACGGGGGAGGCGCCCCTCTCGAAGGCGAGACCGACGGCAGAACCGCCGGGTCAAACCCGGCCGAGCTACCCGGGTTAGAAGCCTCAGAGTCGGGTTGAGCAGTCACATTCACCCCCATCCCCTTTTGAACCTCTTCCCACCGTTGGAAATGCACGAAAATCGGCCTGTACACGGGGGAGGCCCCCCTCTCGAAGACGAGACCGTCGGCAGACCCGCCGGATCAAACCCGGCCGAGCTACACGGCTTACAAGTCTCGATGTCGGTATGAGCAGTCACGTCCACCCCCATTCCCTTTTGGACCACTTCCCACGGTACGAAATGCATGAAAATCGGCCTGTACACGGGGGAGGCACCCGCCTCGAAGACGAGACCGTCGGCAGAACCGCCGGGTCAAACCCGGCTGAGCTACCCGGCTCGGAAGCGCCAAAGTCGGGTTGAGCAGTCACATTCACCCCCATCCCCTTTTGGGCCACTTCCCACGGTTCGAAATGCATGAAAATCGGCCTGTACACGGGGGACGCTCCCCCCTCGAAGGCGAGGCAGTCGGCAGAACCGCCGGGTCAAACCCGGCTGAGCTACCCGGGTTAGATGCCTCAAAGTCGGGTTGAGCAGTCACATTCACCCCCATCCCCTTTCGGCCCCCTTCCCACGGTTGGAAATGCATGAAAATCGGCCTGTACACGGTGGGCGCTCCCCCCTCGAAGGTGAGACCTTCGGCAGAACCGCCGGGTCAAATCCTGCCGAGCTACCCGCGTTAGAGGTCTCAATGTCGGCTTCAGCAGTCACATTCAATCCCATTCCCGTTTGGACCTCTTCCCGCCGATGGAAATGCACAAAATTCGGCCTGAACACGCGGGGCGCTCCCCCCTCGAAGGCGAGACCGTCGCCAGAACCGCCGGGTCAAATCCGGCTGAGCTACCCGCGTTACAGGTCTCAAAGTCGGGTTGAGCAGTCACGTTCACCCCCATCCCCTTTCGGACCCCTTCCCACGGTTGGAAATGCATGAAAATCGGCCTGTACACGGTGGGCGCTCCCCCCTCGAAGGTGAGACCTTCGGCAGAACCGCCGGGTCAAATCCGGCCGAGCTACCCGCGTTAGAGGTCTCAATGTCGGCTTCAGCAGTCACATTCAATCCCATTCCCGTTTGGACCTCTTCCCGCCGATGGAAATGCACAAAATTCGGCCTGAACACGCGGGACGCTCCCCCCTCGAAGGTGAGACCTTCGGCAGAACCGCCGGGTCAAATCCGGCCGAGCTACCCGCGTTAGAGGTCTCAATGTCGGCTTCAGCAGTCACATTCAATCCCATTCCCGTTTGGACCTCTTCCCGCCGATGGAAATGCACAAAATTCGGCCTGAACACGCGGGACGCTCCCCCCTCGAAGGCGAGACCGTCGCCAGAACCGCCGGGTCAAATCCGGCTGAGCTACCCGCGTTACAGGTCTCAAAGTCGGGTTGAGCAGTCACGTTCACCCCCATCCCCTTTCGGACCCCTTCCCACGGTTGGAAATGCATGAAAATCGGCCTGTACACGGTGGGCGCTCCCCCCTCGAAGGTGAGACCTTCGGCAGAACCGCCGGGTCAAATCCGGCCGAGCTACCCGCGTTAGAGGTCTCAATGTCGGCTTCAGCAGTCACATTCAATCCCATTCCCGTTTGGACCTCTTCCCGCCGATGGAAATGCACAAAATTCGGCCTGAACACGCGGGACGCTCCCCCCTCGAAGGTGAGACCTTCGGCAGAACCGCCGGGTCAAATCCGGCCGAGCTACCCGCGTTAGAGGTCTCAATGTCGGCTTCAGCAGTCACATTCAGTCCCATTCCCGTTTGGACCTCTTCCCGCCGATGGAAATGCACAAAATTCGGCCTGAACACGCGGGACGCTCCCCCCTCGAAGGCGAGACCGTCGCCAGAACCGCCGGGTCAAATCCGGCCGAGCTACCCGCGTTAGAGGTCTCAATGTCGGCTTCAGCAGTCACATTCAATCCCATTCCCTTTTGGAACACTTCCCGCCGTTAACAATGCACGATATTCGGCCTGAACACGCGGGACGCTCCCCCCTCGAAGGTGAGACCTTCGGCAGAACCGCCGGGTCAAATCCGGCCGAGCTACCCGCGTTAGAGGTCTCAATGTCGGCTTCAGCAGTCACATTCAATCCCATTCCCGTTTGGACCTCTTCCCGCCGATGGAAATGCACAAAATTCGGCCTGAACACGCGGGGCGCTCCCCCCTCGAAGGCGAGACCGTCGCCAGAACCGCCGGGTCAAATCCGGCTGAGCTACCCGCGTTACAGGTCTCAAAGTCGGCTTCAGCAGTCACATTCAATCCCATTCCCTTTTGGAACACTTCCCGCCGTTAACAATGCACGATATTCGGACTGAACACGGGGGCCGGTCCGCCCTCGAAGTCAACACCGTCCGCAGAACCGCCGGGGCAAATCCGGCTGAGCTACCCCGCCCCCGAACACTCAAAGTCCCTCTGAAGCCTTGCATTCGCCTCCTTGGAAAATTGACGTCAAACATTACCAAAATCGGGGGCACGAGCACTAAAGCTAAGTCTCACCCTTTCCCTATCCCTAACCAGGAACCGAACGCCCACCCTCAGCCTCACACCAACGCCGGTGCCACTCCAGACAGACACACCCTTCAAAACCACACCCATCCGGCCATGCAACTCAAAAAGGGTCCAAATTCAGAAACACCCCCTTCAAAAGGCACTCCATCCTCGGCCACACCACCGGGACATGCTCCCCTCGGCGATAATTAAGCCCCCACCACTATTTGAAGCCAACTGCAGCCGCAACTCGAACGGAGAAATCAGTAACCAATTCAAAAATGCGCTTGGTTACTGATTTCTACTGAGCCGAAAAAATTCTAAGTGTCGGTGGTTACTGATTTGTACCGACCCGAAAATATTCTAAGTGTCAGTGGTTACTGATTTATACCAAGTCGAAAATATTCTAAGTGTCAGTGGTTACTGATTTATACCGACTCGAAAAAATTCTAAGTGTCGGTGGTTACTGATTTATACCAACTCGAAAAAATTCTAAGTGTCGGTGGTTACTGATTTATACCAACTCGAAAAAATTCTAAGTGTCAGTGGTTACTGATTTATACCAAGTCGAAAATATTCTAAGTGTCGGTGGTTACTGATTTATACCAACTCGAAAATATTCTAAGTGTCAGTGGTTACTGATTTATACCAACCCGAAAATATTCTAAGTGTCAGTGGTTACTGATTTATACCAACTCGAAAAAATTCTAAGTGTCAGTGGTTACTGATTTATACCAACCCGAAAAAATTCTAAGTGTCGGTGGTTACTGATTTATACCAACTCGAAAAAATTCTAAGTGTCGGTGGTTACTGATTTATACCAAGTCGAAAAAATTCTAAGTGTCAGTGGTTACTGATTTATACCGACTCGAAAATATTCTAAGTGTCGGTGGTTACTGATTTATACCAAGTCGAAAATATTCTAAGTGTCAGTGGTTACTGATTTATACCAACCCGAAAATATTCTAAGTGTCAGTGGTTACTGATTTATACCAACTCGAAAAAATTCTAAGTGTCAGTGGTTACTGATTTATACCAACCCGAAAAAATTCTAAGTGTCGGTGGTTACTGATTTATACCAACTCGAAAAAATTCTAAGTGTCGGTGGTTACTGATTTATACCAAGTCGAAAAAATTCTAAGTGTCAGTGGTTACTGATTTATACCGACTCGAAAATATTCTAAGTGTCGGTGGTTACTGATTTATACCAAGTCGAAAATATTCTAAGTGTCAGTGGTTACTGATTTATACCAAGTCGAAAATATTCTAAGTGTCAGTGGTTACTGATTTATACCGACTCGAAAATATTCTAAGTGTCGGTGGTTACTGATTTATACCAAGTCGAAAATATTCTAAGTGTCGGTGGTTACTGATTTATACCAACTCGAAAAAATTCTAAGTGTCGGTGGTTACTGATTTATACCAACCCGAAAAAATTCTAAGTGTCAGTGGTTACTGATTTATACCAAGTCGAAAATATTCTAAGTGTCGGTGGTTACTGATTTATACCAACTCGAAAATATTCTAAGTGTCAGTGGTTACTGATTTATACCAACTCGAAAATATTCTAAGTGTCAGTGGTTACTGATTTATACCGACCCGAAAAAATTCTAAGTGTCGGTGGTTACTGATTTATACCAACCCGAAAATATTCTAAGTGTCGGTGGTTACTGATTTATACCAACCCGAAAATATTCTAAGTGTCGGTGGTTACTGATTTATACCAACTCGAAAAAATTCTAAGTGTCAGTGGTTACTGATTTATACCAACTCGAAAATATTCTAAGTGTCGGTGGTTACTGATTTATACCAACTCGAAAAAATTCTAAGTGTCGGTGGTTACTGATTTATACCAACCCGAAAATATTCTAAGTGTCGGTGGTTACTGATTTATACCAACCCGAAAAAATTCTAAGTGTCGGTGGTTACTGATTTATACCAACCCGAAAATATTCTAAGTGTCAGTGGTTACTGATTTGTACCGACCCGAAAAAAATTCTAAGT
>NW_027311355.1:2500-5000 GCF_047496795.1 Chiloscyllium punctatum | reverse complement strand
GCGAGGCACCAGCAGACAGAGACTGCCCGACGGTCAGAGAGAGGGAGAGAGGAGTGCCGAGGCTCAAGTGGCGACCGGTCGCGCAGGCACGCCACGCACATCGATCGCCAGCCGCGGAACGGCACGGCCTTCAGTGGGGCCGGCGGGCGACGCCGCTCCTGAACCCAGCGGCCCCGAGCCGGACGAGTTGAGGAAGGCACGCCGACGGTGACAGGGTACGGAAGACACAGCGGTGGCCTTCTGGCGACTTGGCCCCCGACAGCCCGACGTTCCGCCGTCCTCCCGATGGCCAGGAGGACCGTGCGGGGGTCGGCCGACGGCGTGGTAGGTGTGCCTGCACGGTGACGGAGCACACACCACGCCCGCCAACCCCTCCGTACCTCCCGAGACCGGTGGCAGGACGGAGCGGAAAACGTGCGGACTGAACGGGAGAGCCAAGAGCCAGCGATCCACGCGCGTGCGACCGTCCAAGTCACAGCGTTCGACGAAAACCTCCTCCCTCGGCCAGGCACTCGGCGCCAGCAGGGGAGACAGGATCAGACGCCCCGCCGGCCACTTAAGGCCGAGGACGAACCACGAGACGGGCGGCTGCAGCAGCGGGCGGCCTGCAGCTCCCAGCACTCTCAATCGATCAACCATCGAGTCGGGTCAGCGTGTCAAACCGGCGAGCTCCACGGTCAGGCCGGCGGCGCACCAGCACCGGACCTCCGCGGCTCCCTTCACTCTTTCCACTGCCAGCCAACCGAGAGACGGACCCAATGCGGACGTGCAGAGCTTAGGCAGACCCCCCACTGGAGGCTCAACACTTCGTGGCAGCTCCGTGTCCCAGAGACCAGGAGGGTTGGCACACACACACAGTGTGAACCACCGACAGCCATTCTGGGACCGGTGACAGCCGTGCTGGCCCCACTGCCACGACACAGACGGACGCCAGGCCGCGCTCCCCGGCGGGGGGATGGCGTCGAGCCTGACGAACGGAATGTGCAGGGTGGGGGGGAAAGGCCAAGCGCTCCGACGCCGGAGGGCTCCGGAGTCTGAACTTAGGGGGACAAAGAGGACGGGTCCTCTGCGACACCCCAGCCGCGCTCTCGCCAGCCAAGGCGAGTGCGATTGATTGCCAAACGACCCTCAGACAGGCGTGGCCCCGGGAAGAACCCGGGGCCGCAAAGTGCGTTCAAAGTGTCGATGATCAATGTGTCCTGCAATTCACATTAATTCTCGCAGCTAGCTGCGTTCGTCATCGACGCACGAGCCGAGTGATCCACCGTCAAGAGTTGTCTGAGTTTGTTTTAGGTCTCTCCCTCGCCAGAGGAAAGCGACCCGGACCGCACATACGCTCCCCACCTTGAGCTACAGCCACCTGCACGCCGGCGTGCGGGCGGAGCAGGGTGGCGTGAAGCGATGGGGAGCACCATCCTGGTGCGGCCCGCAGAAACATACGTCTATTGGGGGGAGGAGGACAGGGCGCCCAAGAGGCGATGCGTGCCCCAACGCACCGCAGCGACGGAGGCAGGATCACCGCCACCATGTCGCCCGCCTAGTATCACGAGGCGTGCAGCAGCTTTGCCCTAGGAAAAGCAGAGGCGGGAACGGGCACCGGCCATCGGTTCGGCAGCGTCACTGACGCGTGCACGTGGCGGCGTGTCGGCGAGCGGACTTCCTGCGAGGAGGCGGGGGCGGCACTCGCCCGAGCAGACGCCCGCCCGGCCCAGCCACCGCCGAGGTGGACTGGGAGTCGCGGCAACGGCTCGTCATACTCGTTCCCACACTCACAGCGCAGCTTGCCCGCAAGCCACCGACCACCGATCGACGCCAGGCGCCCCGACCGAGAGCGGGATCGCTCGTTCGCCCTGCTGGCAGTTCGCTGGGGATCACTACTGCACGGAGCTCGGAGACCGACGGGCGGCAACTCGAGAGTCTTTAAACCACCACCCCCATCCCGCAAGTGCAAAGAGGCTGTATACGCACAGACGGGTGAGGGGAATAGGTACCCCGTCGGGTTTGAAGGGAGCGTGACTAGATAGCAACGATGTAAACCCAGCCGATTTGGGAGCGAAAGACCGGCGCCTGCATCACCGGCTTCGTTTCCCGTGGCTGGAGAGTACACCGAAACCCTCCGTCTGTCGCGAGCTCCCGACGACGCGGTGCCGCCAAGCAGCAGGGCCGGACCTGGTGTGGCTCCCCTCGTCGATCACAGACCGGTCGGCACTACTGACGAGACGGTGGAACGGGCTTCGCCCCTTGTGACGAAGGGTGATGCGAACCCGCCCGCCCGCGTGCGTTCGGGGTGGACTCGGCAAACGGAGATTTGAAATCGGAAAGTGTCCTCCTGCCCCGCGCAGGTAGGCGCCCAACAGTTGGGGGGGTTTGGCGGTGACCACGGCTGCAGGGCCTGCTACCCCGACGAGCTCTCCTGCTGGCCCCGAAACCACCCCCGCGAGACAAGTTGAAACGGAAACGGGCGTACCCCCAAGCCGACGATCCTTTCTTATTTGTTACT
>NW_027311354.1:27500-29742 GCF_047496795.1 Chiloscyllium punctatum | reverse complement strand
ATAGGTGTGTGTGTGTGGTATGTGTGTGTGGTAGGTGTGTGTGTGTGGTATAGGTGTGTGTGTGTGTGTGGTATAGGTGTGTGTGTGTGTGTGTAGGTGTGTGTGTGTGTGTGGTATAGGTGTGTGTGTGTGTGTGGTATAGGTGTGTGTGTGTGTGGTATAGGTGTGTGTGTGTTTGGTATAGGTGTGTGTGTGTGTGTGTGGTATAGGTGTGTGTGTGTGGTATAGGTGTGTGTGTGTGTGTGTGTGTGGTATAGGTGTGTGTGTGTTTGTGGTATAGGTGTGTGTGTGTGTGGTATAGGTGTGTGTGTGTGTGGTATAGGTGTGTGTATGTGTGTGGTATAGGTGTGTGTGTGTGTGTGGTATAGGTGTGTGTGGTGTGTGTGTGTGTGGTATAGGTGTGTGTGTATGGTATAGGTGTGTGTGTGTGGTATGTGTGTGTGGTAGGTGTGTGTGTGTGGTATAGGTGTGTGTGTGTGTGTGATATAGGTGTGTGTGTGTGTGTGTAGGTGTGTGTGTGTGTGTGGTATGTGTGTGTGTGTGGTATATGTGTGTGTGTGTGGTATATGTGTGTGTGTGTGGTGTCTGTGTGTGTGTGGTATATGTGTGTGTGTGTGGAGTCTGTGTGTGTGTGGTATATGTGTGTGTGTGTGGTGTCTGTGTGTGTGTGGTATATGTGTGTGTGTGTGGTGTCTGTGTGTGTGTGGTATATGTGTGTGTGTGTGGAGTCTGTGTGTGTGTGGTATAGGTGTGTGTGTGTGTGGTATAGGTGTGTGTGGTGTGTGTGTGTGGTATGTGTGTGTGGTGTGTGTGTGTGGTATGTGTGTGTGGTGTGTGTGTGTGGTATAGGTAGGTGTGTGTGTGTGTGTGTGTGTGGTATAGGTGTCTGTGTGTGTGTGTGTGTGGTATAGGTGTGTGTGTGTGTGGTATAGGTGTGTGTGTGTGTGGTATAGGTGTGTGTGTGTGTGTGTGGTATAGGTGTGTGTGTGTGTGGTATAGGTGTGTGTGTGTGGTATAGGTGTGTGTGTGTGTGGTATGTGTGTGTGGTACGTGTGTGTGGTATAGGTGTGTGTGTGTGGTATAGGTGTGTGTGTGTGTGTGTGTGTGGTATAGGTGTGTGTGTGTGTAGGTGTGTGTGTGTGTGTGTGTGGTATATGTGTGTGTGTGTGCTATATGTGTGTGTGTGTGGTGTCTGTGTGTGTGTGGTGTCTGTGTGTGTGTGGTATAGGTGTGTGTGTGTGTGTGGTATAGGTGTGTGTGGTGTGTGTGTGTGGTATGTGTGTGTGTGGTATAGGTGTGTGTGTGTGTGTGTGGGGGGGTATAGGTGTGTGTGTGTGTGTGTGTGTGTGTGGTATAGGTGTGTGTGTGTGTGTGTGTGGAGGGGGTATAGGTGTGTGTGTGTGTGTGTGTGTGTGTGGAGGGGGTATAGGTGTGTGTGTGTGTGTGTGTGTGTGGTATAGGTGTGTGTGAGTGTGTGTGTGTGGAGGGGGTATAGGTGTGTGTGTGTGTGTGTGTGTGTGGTATACGTGTGTGTGTGTGTGTGGGGTATAGGTGTGTGTGTGTGTGTGTGTGTGGTATAGGTGTGTGTGTGTGTGTGGTATAGGTGTGTGTGTGTGTGTGGTATAGGTGTGTGTGTGTGTGTGGTATAGGTGTGTGTGTGTGTGGTATAGGTGTGTGTGTGTGTGTGGTATAGGTGTGTGTGTGTGTGTGGGGGGGAGTATAGGTGTGTGTGTGTGTGGGGGGGAGTATAGGTGTGTGTGTGTGTGTGTGGTATAGGTGTGTGTGTGTGTGTGGGGGGGAGTATAGGTGTGTGTGTGTGTGTGTGTGTGTGTGTGGTATAGGTGTGTGTGTGTGTGTGTGTGGAGGGGGTATAGGTGTGTGTGTGTGTGTGGAGGGGGTATAGGTGTGTGTGTGTGTGTGGTATAGGTGTGTGTGAGTGTGTGTGTGTGGAGGGGGTATAGGTGTGTGTGTGTGTGTGTGTGTGGTATACGTGTGTGTGTGTGTGTGGGGGGTATAGGTGTGTGTGTGTGTGTGTGGTATAGGTGTGTGTGTGTGTGTGTGGTATAGGTGTGTGTGTGTGTGTGTGTGTGTGTGGTATAGGTGTGTGTGTGTGTGTGTGTGTGTGTGTGTGGTATAGGTGTGTGTGTGTGTGTGTGTGGTATAGGTGTGTGTGTGTGTGGTATAGGTGTGTGTGTGTGTGTGGTATAGGTGTGTGTGTGTAGGTGTGTGTGTGTGGTATAGG
>NW_027311354.1:22500-25000 GCF_047496795.1 Chiloscyllium punctatum | reverse complement strand
TGTGTGTGGTATAGGTGTGTGTGTGTGTGGTATGTTTGTGTGTGGTATAGGTGTGTTTGTGTGTGGTATGTGTGTGTATGTGGTATGTGTGTGTGTGTGGTTGTGTGTGTGTGTGGTATGTGTGTGTGGTATAGGTAGGTGTGTGTGTGTGGTATAGGTGTGTAGGTGTGTGTGTGTGTGTGGTATAGGTGTGTGTGTGTGGTATGGGTGTGTGTGTGGTATGTGTGTGTGGTATAGGTAGGTGTGTGTGTGTGGTATAGGTAGGTGTGTGTGTGTGGTATAGGTAGGTGTGTGTGTGTGGTATAGGTAGGTGTGTGTGTGTTGTATAGGTGTGTGTGTGTGTGTGTGGTATAGGTGTGTGTGTGTGTGTGTGGTATAGGTGTGTGTGTGTGTGTGTGGTATAGGTGTGTGTGTGTGTGTGGTATAGGTGTGTGTGTGTGTGGTATAGGTGTGTGTGTGTGTGGTATAGGTGTGTGTGTGTGTGTGGTATAGGTGTGTGTGTGTGTGTGTGTGTGGTATAGGTGTGTGTGTGTGTGTGGTATAGGTGTGTGTGTGTATAGGTGTGTGTGTGTGTGTGTGTGTGTGTGTATAGGTGTGTGTGTGTGTGTGTGTGTGTGTGGTATAGGTGTGTGTGTGTGTGTGGTATAGGTGTGTGTGTGTGTGTGGTATAGGTGTGTGTGTGTGTGTGGTATAGGTGTGTGTGTGTGTGGTATAGGTGTGTGTGTGTGTGTGGTATAGGTGTGTGTGTGTGTGTGTGTGTGTGGTATAGGTGTGTGTGTGTGTGTGGTATAGGTGTGTGTGTGTATAGGTGTGTGTGTGTGTGTGTGTGTGTGTGGTATAGGTGTGTGTGTGTGTGTGGTATAGGTGTGTGTGTGTGTGTGTGGTATAGGTGTGTGTGTGTGTGGTATAGGTGTGTGTGTGTGTGGTATAGGTGTGTGTGTGTGTGGTATAGGTGTGTGTGTGTGTGTGGTATAGGTGTGTGTGTGTGGGGGGGGGTATAGGTGTGTGTGTGTGTGTGTGTGTGTGTGTGGTATAGGTGTGTGTTTGTGTGTGTGTGTGGAGGGGGTATAGGTGTGTGTGTGTGTGTGTGTGTGTGTGTGGAGGGGGTATAGGTGTGTGTGTGTGTGTGTGGTATAGGTGTGTGTGTGAGTGTGTGTGTGGAGGGGGTATAGGTGTGTGTGTGTGTGGTATACGTGTGTGTGTGTGTGTGTGGGGTATAGGTGTGTGTGTGTGTGTGTGTGTGGTATAGGTGTGTGTGTGTGTGGTATAGGTGTGTGTGTGTGTGTGGTATAGGTGTGTGTGTGTGTGTGTGTGTGGTATAGGTGTGTGTGTGTGTGTGGTATAGGTGTGTGTGTGTATAGGTGTGTGTGTGTGTGTGTGTGTGTGTGGTATAGGTGTGTGTGTGTGTGTGGTATAGGTGTGTGTGTGTGTGTGTGGTATAGGTGTGTGTGTGTGTGTGGTATAGGTGTGTGTGTGTGTGGTATAGGTGTGTGTGTGTGTGGTATAGGTGTGTGTGTGTGTGTGTGTGTGGTATAGGTGTGTGTGTGTGTGTGGTATAGGTGTGTGTGTGTATTGGTGTGTGTGTGTGTGTGTGTGTGTGTGGTATAGGTGTGTGTGTGTGTGTGGTATAGGTGTGTGTGTGTGTGTGTGGTATAGGTGTGTGTGTGTGTGGTATAGGTGTGTGTGTGTGTGTGGTATAGGTGTGTGTGTGTGTGGTATAGGTGTGTGTGTGTGTGTGGTATAGGTGTGTGTGTGTGGGGGGGGGTATAGGTGTGTGTGTGTGTGTGTGTGTGGAGGGGGTATAGGTGTGTGTGTGTGTGTGTGTGTGTGTGTGTGGAGGGGGTATAGGTGTGTGTGTGTGTGTGTGGTATAGGTGTGTGTGTGAGTGTGTGTGTGGAGGGGGTATAGGTGTGTGTGTGTGTGGTATACGTGTGTGTGTGTGTGTGTGGGGTATAGGTGTGTGTGTGTGTGTGTGTGTGGTATAGGTGTGTGTTTGTGTGTGTGTGTGTGTGGTATAGGTGTGTGTGTGTGTGTGTGTGTGTGGTATAGGTGTGTGTGTGTGTGGTATAGGTGTGTGTGTGTGTGTGGTATAGGTGTGTGTGTGTAGGTGTGTGTGTGTGGTAATTGGTGTGTGTGTGTGTGTGTGTGTGTGTGTGTGGTATAGGTGTCTGTGTGTGTGTGTGTGTGTGTGTGTGGTATAGGTGTCTGTGTGTGTGTGTGTGTGTGTGTGTGTGGTATAGGTGTGTGTGTGTGGTATAGGTGTGTGTGTGTGTGGAGTGGTATAGGTGTGTGTGTGTGGTGTGTGTGTGTGTGTGGTAGAGGTGTGTGTGTGTGTGGTATAGGTAGGTGTGTGTGTGTGTGTGTGTGGTATAGGTGTGTGTGTGTGTGGTATAGGTGTGTGTGTGTGTGGTATAGGTGTATGTGGTATAGGTGTGTTTGTATGTGGTATAGGTGTGTTTGTGTGTGGTATAGGTGTGTTTGTGTGTGTGGGGGGTATAGG
>NW_027311354.1:0-20000 GCF_047496795.1 Chiloscyllium punctatum | reverse complement strand
GTGTGTGTGGTATAGGTGTGTGTGTGTGTGTGTGGTATAGGTGTGTGTGAGTGTGTGTGTTTGGAGGGGGTATAGGTGTGTGTGTGTGTGTGGTATAGGTGTGTGTGTGTGGTATAGGTGTGTGTGTGTGGTATAGGTGTAGGTGTGTGTGTGTGGTATAGGTGTAGGTGTGTGTGTGTGGTATAGGTGTGTGTGTGTGTGGGGGGGGGTGGTATAGGTGTGTGTGTGTGGGGGGGGGTGGTATAGGTGTGTGTGTGTGTGTGTGTGGTATAGGTGTGTGTGAGTGTGTGTGTGTGTGGAGGGGGTATAGGTGTGTGTGAGTGTGTGTGTGTGTGGAGGGGGTATAGGTGTGTGTGAGTGTGTGTGTGTGGAGGGGGTATAGGTGTGTGTGAGTGTGTGTGTGTGGAGGGGGTATAGGTGTGTGTGTGTGTGTGTGTGTGTGTGTGGTATACGTGTGTGTGTGTGTGTGTGGGTATACGTGTGTGTGTGTGTGTGTGGGTATAGGTGTGTGTGTGTGGGGGGGGGTATAGGTGTGTGTGTGTGTGTGTGTGTGGTATAGGTGTGTGTGTGTGTGTGTGTGTGTGGTATAGGTGTGTGTGTGTGTGGTATAGGTGTGTGTGTGTGGTATGGGTGTGTGTGTGTAGGTGTGTGTGTGTGGTATAGGTGTGTGTGTGTGTGTGTGTGGTATAGGTGTCTGTGTGTGTGTGTGTGTGTGTGTGTGGTATAGGTGTGTGTGTGTGTGGTATAGGTATGTGTGTGTGTGTGTGTGTGTGGTATAGGTGTGTGTGTGTGTGTGTGTGTGTGGTATAGGTGTGTGTGTGTGTGTGTGGTATAGGTGTGTGTGTGTGTGTGTGTGTGGTATAGGTGTGTGTGTGTGTGTGTGTGGTATAGGTGTGTGTGTGTGTGGTATAGGTGTGTGTGTGTGTGGTATAGGTGTGTGTAGTATAGGTGTGTTTGTGTGTGGTATAGGTGTGTTTGTGTGTGTGTGTGTGTGTGGTATAGGTGTGTGTGTGTGTGTGTGGTATAGGTGTGTGTGTGTGTGGTATAGGTGTGTGTGTGTGTGGTATAGGTGTGTGTGGTATAGGTGTGTTTGTGTGTGGTATAGGTGTGTTTGTGTGTGGTATAGGTGTGTTTGTGTGTGGTGTGTGTGTGTGTGTGTGGTATAGGTGTGTTTGTGTGTGGTGTGTGTGTGGTATAGGTGTGTTTGTGTGTGGTGTGTGTGTGTGGTTTGTGTGTGGTGTGTGTGTGTGGTTTGTGTGTGGTGTGTGTGTGTGGTATAGGTAGGTGTGTGTGTGTGGTATAGGTGTGTGTGTGTGTGTGTGGTATAGGTGTGTGTGTGTGTGCGTGGTATAGGTGTGTGTGTGTGTGTGTGTGGTATAGGGGTGTGTGTGTGTGTGTGGTATAGGGGTGTGTGTGTGTGGTATAGGTGTGTGTGTGTGTGTGGGGGGGGTATAGGTGTGTGTGTGTGTGTGGTAAAGGGGTGTATGTGTGTGTGTGTGGTATAGGTGTGTGTGTGTGGGGGGGGGGTATAGGTGTGTGTGTGTGTGTGTGTGTGTGGTATAGGGGTGTGTGTGTGTGTGTGTGGTATAGGTGTGTGTGTGTGTGGTATAGGTGTGTGTGTGTGTGTGTGGTATAGGTGTCTGTGTGTGTGTGGTATAGGTGTCTGTGTGTGTGTGTGTGGTATAGGTGTGTGTGTGTGTGGTATAGGTGTGTGTGTGTGTGTGTGTGGTATAGGTGTGTGTGTGTGTGTGTGTGTGGTATAGGTGTGTGTGTGTGGCATAAGTGTGTGTGTGTGTGGTATAGGTGTGTGTGGTATAGGTGTGTTTGTGTGGTATAGGTGTGTGTGAGTGTGTGTGTGTGGAGGGGGTATAGGTGTGTGTGAGTGTGTGTGTGTGGAGGGGGTATAGGTGTGTGTGAGAGTGTGTGTGTGGAGGGGGTATAGGTGTGTGTGTGTGTGTGGTATACGTGTGTGTGTGTGTGTGTGGGTATAGGTGTGTGTGTGTGTGGGGGGGGTATAGGTGTGTGTGTGTGTGTGTGTGTGTGTGTGGTATAGGTGTGTGTGTGTGTGTGTGTGTGTGGTATACGTGTGTGTGTGTGTGTGTGGGTATAGGTGTGTGTGTGGGGGGGGTATAGGTGTGTGTGTGTGTGTGTGGGGGGGGGGTATAGGTGTGTGTGTGTGTGTGTGTGTGTGTGTGTGGTATAGGTGTGTGTGTGTGTGTGTGGTATAGGTGTGTGTGTGTGTGGTATAGGTGTGTGTGTGTGGTATGGGTGTGCGTGTGTAGGTGTGTGTGTGTGGTATAGGTGTGCGTGTGTGTGTGGTATAGGTGTCTGTGTGTGTGTGTGTGTGTGTGTCTGTGGTATAGGTGTGTGTGTGTGTGGTATAGGTAGGTGTGTGTGTGTGTGTGTGTGTGGTATAGGTGTCTGTGTGTGTGTGTGTGTGTGTGTGTGGTATAGGTGTGTGTGTGTGTGGTATAGGTGTGTGTGTGTGTGGTATAGGTGTGTGTGTGTGTGTGTGGTATAGGTGTGTGTGTGTGTGGTATAGGTGTGTGTGGTATAGGTGTGTTTGTGTGTGGTATAGGTGTGTTTGTGTGTGGTATGTGTGTGTATGTGGTATGTGTGTGTGTGTGTTTGTGTGTGTGTGTGGTATGTGTGTGTGGTATAGGTAGGTGTGTGTGTGTGGTATAGGTGTGTAGGTGTGTGTGTGTGTGTGGTATAGGTGTGTGTGTGTGGTATGGGTGTGTGTGTGGTTGTGTGTGTGTGTGGTATGTGTGTGTGGTATAGGTAGGTGTGTGTGTGTGGTATAGGTAGGTGTGTGTGTGTGGTATAGGTAGGTGTGTGTGTGTGTGGTATAGGTGTGTGTGTGTGTGGTATAGGTGTGTGTGTGTGTGTGTGGTATAGGTGTGTGTGTGTGTGTGTGTGGTATAGGTGTGTGTGTGTGTGTGTGGTATAGGTGTGTGTGTGTGTGTGTGGTATAGGTGTGTGTGTGTGTGTGGTATAGGTGTGTGTGTGTGTGTGGTATAGGTGTGTGTGTGTGTGTGTGGTATAGGTGTGTGTGTGTGTGTGGTATAGGTGTGTGTGTGTGTGTGGTATAGGTGTGTGTGTGTGTGGTATAGGTGTGTGTGTGGTATAGGTGTGTGTGTGTGGGGGGGGTATAGGTGTGTGTGTGTGTGTGTGTGTGGTATAGGTGTGTGTGTGTGTGTGTGTGGAGGGGGTATAGGTGTGTGTGTGTGTGTGTGTGTGTGTGTGTGTGTGTGTGGAGGGGGTATAGGTGTGTGTGTGTGTGTGTGTGGTATAGGTGTGTGTGAGTGTGTGTGTGTGGAGGGGGTATAGGTGTGTGTGTGTGTGTGTGTGGTATAGGTGTGTGTGAGTGTGTGTGTGTGGAGGGGGTATAGGTGTGTGTGTGTGTGTGTGTGTGGTATACGTGTGTGTGTGTGTGTGGGGTATAGGTGTGTGTGTGTGTGTGTGTGGTATAGGTGTGTGTGTGTGTGTGTGTGGTATAGGTGTGTGTGTGTGTGTGTGTGTGTGTGTGGTATAGGTGTGTGTGTGTGTGTGTGTGTGTGTGTGTGGTATAGGTGTGTGTGTGTGTGGTATAGGTGTGTGTGTGTGTGGTATAGGTGTGTGTGTGTAGGTGTTTGTGTGTGGTAATTGGTGTGTGTGTGTGTGTGTGTGTGGTATAGGTGTCTGTGTGTGTGTGGTATAGGTGTGTGTGTGTGTGGTATAGGTGTGTGTGTGTGTGTGTGTGGTATAGGTGTGTGTGTGTGGTATAGGTGTGTGTGTGTGTGTGGTAGAGGTGTGTGTGTGTGTGTGTGGTATAGGTAGGTGTGTGTGTGTGTGTGTGTGTGGTATAGGTGTGTGTGTGTGTGGTATAGGTGTGTGTGTGTGTGGTATAGGTGTATGTGGTATAGGTGTGTTTGTGTGTGGTATAGGTGTGTTTGTGTGTGGTGTGTGTGTGTGTGGTATAGGTGTGTTTGTGTGTGGTGTGTGTGTGTGTGTGGTATAGGTGTGTTTGTGTGTGGTGTGTGTGTGTGTGGTGTGTGTGTGTGGTTTGTGTGTGGTGTGTGTGTGTGTGGTATGTGTGTGTGTGGTATGTGTGTGTGGTATAGGTAGGTGTGTGTGTGTGGTATAGGTAGGTGTGTGTGTGTGGTATCGGTGTGTGTGTGTGGTATAGGTGTGTGTGTGTGGTATAGGTGTGTGTGTGTGGTATAGGTGTGTGTGTTTGTGGTATAGGTGTGTGTGTGTGTGGTATAGGTGTGTGTGTGTGTGGTATAGGTGTGTGTGTGTGGTATAGGTGTGTGTGTGTGTGTGTGTGGTATAGGTGTGTGTGTGTGTGTGTGTGTGGTATAGGTGTGTGTGTGTGTGTGTGTGGGGGGGGTATAGGTGTGTGTGTGTGGTATAGGTGTGTGTGTGTGTGTGTGTGTGTGTGGAGGGGGTATAGGTGTGTGTGTGTGTGTGTGTGTGTGGTATAGGTGTGTGTGAGTGTGTGTGTGTGGAGGGGGTATAGGTGTGTGTGTGTGTGTGTGTGTGGTATACGTGTGTGTGTGTGGGGTATAGGTGTGTGTGTGTGTGTGTGGTATAGGTGTGTGTGTGTGTGTGTGTGTGTGTGTGTGGTATAGGTGTGTGTGTGTGTGTGTGGTATAGGTGTGTGTGTGTAGGTGTGTGTGTGTGGTATAGGTGTGTGTGTGTGTGTGTGTGTGGTATAGGTGTCTGTGTGTGTGTGTGTGTGTGTGTGGTATAGGTGTGTGTGTGTGGTATAGGTATGTGTGTGTGTGTGTGGTATAGGTGTGTGTGTGTGTGTGTGGTATAGGTAGGTGTGTGTGTGTGTGTGTGGTATAGGTGTGTGTGTGTGTGTGGTATAGGTGTGTGTGTGGTATAGGTGTGTGTGGTATAGGTGTGTTTGTGTGTGGTATAGGTGTGTTTGTGTGTGGTGTGTGTGTGTGTGGTATAGGTGTGTTTGTGTGTGGTGTGTGTGTGTGTGTGGTATAGGTGTGTTTGTGTGTGGTGTGTGTGTGTGTGGTATGTGTGTGTGTGTGGTATGTGTGTGTGGAATAGGTAGGTGTGTGTGTGTGGTATCGGTGTGTGTGTGGTATAGGTGTGTGTGTGTGGTATAGGTGTGTGTGTGTGTGGTATAGGTGTGTGTGTGTGTGTGTGGTATGTGTGTGTGTGTGGTTGTGTGTGTGTGTGGTATGTGTGTGTGGTATAGGTAGGTGTGTGTGTGTGGTATAGGTAGGTGTGTGTGTGTGGTATAGGTAGGTGTGTGTGTGTGGTATAGGTGTGTGTGTGTGTGTGTGGTATAGGTGTGTGTGTGTGGTATAGGTGTGTGTGTGTGTGGTATAGGTGTGTGTGTGTGTGTGTGTGGTATAGGTGTGTGTGTGTGTGTGTGGTATAGGGGTGTGTGTGTGTGTGGTATAGGTGTAGGTGTGTGTGTGTGTGTGGTATAGGTGTGTGTGTGTGTGGTATAGGTGTAGGTGTGTGTGTGTGGTATAGGTGTGTGTGTGTGTGTGGTATAGGTGTGTGTTTGTGTGTGTGTGTGTGGGGGGGGGTGGTATAGGTGTGTGTGTGTGTGTGTGTGTGGTATAGGTGTATGTGTGTGTGTGGTATAGGTGTGTGTGTGTGTGTGGTATAGGTGTGTGTGAGTGTGTGTGTGTGGAGGGGGTATAGGTGTGTGTGTGTGTGTGGTATAGGTGTGTGTGTGTGGTATAGGTGTGTGTGTGTGGTATAGGTGTAGGTGTGTGTGTGTGGTATAGGTGTAGGTATGTGTGTGTGGTATAGGTGTAGGTGTGTGTGTGTGGTATAGGTGTGTGTGTGTGTGGGGGGGGGTGGTATAGGTGTGTGTGTGTGTGGGGGGGGTGGTATAGGTGTGTGTGTTTGTGTGTGTGTGGAGGGGGTATAGGTGTGTGTGAGTGTGTGTGTGTGTGTGTGGTATAGGTGTGTGTGAGTGTGTGTGTGTGGAGGGGGTATAGGTGTGTGTGTGTGTGTGTGGTATACGTGTGTGTGTGTGTGTGTGGGGGGGGTATAGGTGTGTGTGTGTGTGTGTGTGTGTGTGTGGTATAGGTGTGTGTGTGTGTGTGTGTGTGTGGTATAGGTGTGTGTGTGTGTGTGTGTGGAGGGGGTATAGGTGTGTGTGTGTGTGTGTGGTATAGGTGTGTGTGAGTGTGTGTGTGTGGAGGGGGTATAGGTGTGTGTGTGTGTGTGTGTGGTATACGTGTGTGTGTGTGTGTGGTATAGGTGTGTGTGTGTGTGTGTGGTATAGGTGTGTGTGTGGTATAGGTGTGTGTGGTATAGGTGTGTTTGTGTGTGGTATAGGTGTGTTTGTGTGTGGTGTGTGTGTGTGTGGTATAGGTGTGTTTGTGTGTGGTGTGTGTGTGTGTGTGGTATAGGTGTGTTTGTGTGTGGTGTGTGTGTGTGTGGTGTGTGTGTGTGGTTTGTGTGTGGTGTGTGTGTGTGGTATGTGTGTGTGTGTGGTATGTGTGTGTGGAATAGGTAGGTGTGTGTGTGTGGTATCGGTGTGTGTGTGTGGTATAGGTGTGTGTGTGTGGTATAGGTGTGTGTGTGTGGTATAGGTGTGTGTGTGTGTGTGTGGTATGTGTGTGTGTGTGGTTGTGTGTGTGTGTGGTATGTGTGTGTGGTATAGGTAGGTGTGTGTGTGTGGTATAGGTAGGTGTGTGTGTGTGGTATAGGTGTGTGTGTGTGTGTGGTATAGGTGTGTGTGTGTGTGTGGTATAGGTGTGTGTGTGTGTGTGGTATAGGTGTGTGTGTGTGGTATAGGTGTGTGTGTGTGTGGTATAGGTGTGTGTGTGTGTGTGGTATAGGGGTGTGTGTGTGTGTGGTATAGGTGTAGGTGTGTGTGTGTGTGTGGTATAGGTGTGTGTGTGTGTGGTATAGGTGTAGGTGTGTGTGTGGTATAGGTGTGTGTGTGTGTGTGTGGTATAGGTGTGTGTTTGTGTGTGTGTGTGTGTGGGGGGGTGGTATAGGTGTGTGTGTGTGTGTGTGGTATAGGTGTGTGTGTGTGTGTGGTATAGGTGTGTGTGAGTGTGTGTGTGTGGAGGGGGTATAGGTGTGTGTGTGTGTGTGGTATAGGTGTGTGTGGTATAGGTGTGTGTGTGTGTGGTATAGGTGTGTGTGTGTGTGGTATAGGTGTGTGTGTGTGTGTGGTATAGGGGTGTGTGTGTGTGTGGTATAGGTGTAGGTGTGTGTGTGTGTGTGGTATAGGTGTGTGTGTGTGGTATAGGTGTAGGTGTGTGTGTGTGGTATAGCTGTGTGTGTGTGTGTGGTATAGGTGTGTGTTTGTGTGTGTGTGTGTGGGGGGGTGGTATAGGTGTGTGTGTGTGTGTGTGGTATAGGTGTGTGTGTGTGTGTGTGTGTGGTATAGGTGTGTGTGAGTGTGTGTGTGTGGAGGGGGTATAGGTGTGTGTGTGTGTGTGGTATAGGTGTGTGTGTGTGGTATAGGTGTGTGTGTGTGGTATAGGTGTAGGTGTGTGTGTGTGGTATAGGTGTAGGTGTGTGTGTGTGGTATAGGTGTGTGTGTGTGTGTGTGGGGGGGGTGGTATAGGTGTGTGTGTGTTTGGGGGGGGGTGGTATAGGTGTGTGTGTGTGTGTGTGTGTGTGTGGTATAGGTGTGTGTGTGTGTGTGTGTGTGTGTGGTATAGGTGTGTGTGTGTGTGTGTGTGTGGTATAGGTGTGTGTGAGTGTGTGTGTGTGGAGGGGGTATAGGTGTGTGTGAGTGTGTGTGTGTGGAGGGGGTATAGGTGTGTGTGAGTGTGTGTGTGTGGAGGGGGTATAGGTGTGTGTGTGTGTGTGTGTGTGGTATACGTGTGTGTGTGTGTGTGTGGGTATAGGTGTGTGTGTGTGTGTGTGTGTGGGTATAGGTGTGTGTGTGTGTGTGGGGGGGGTATAGGTGTGTGTGTGTGTGTGTGTGTGTGTGGTATAGGTGTGTGTGTGTGTGGTATAGGTGTGTGTGTGTGTGTGGTATGGGTGTGTCTGTGTAGGTGTGTGTGTGTGGTATAGGTGTGTGTGTGTGTGTGGTATAGGTGTGTGTGTGTGTGTGTGTGTGTGTGTGTGTGGTATAGGTGTGTGTGTGTGTGGTATAGGTGTGTGTGTGTGTGTGGTATGGGTGTGTCTGTGTAGGTGTGTGTGTGTGGTATAGGTGTGTGTGTGTGTGTGGTATAGGTGTGTGTGTGTGTGTGTGTGTGTGTGTGTGTGGTATAGGTGTGTGTGTGTGTGGTATAGGTATGTGTGTGTGTGTGTGTGTGGTATAGGTGTGTGTGTGTGTGTGTGGTATAAGTGTGTGTGTGTGTGTGTGTGGTATAGGTGTGTGTGTGTGTGTGGTATAGGTGTGTGTGTGTGTGGTATAGGTGTGTGTGTGTGTGGTATAGGTGTGTGTGGTATAGGTGTGTTTGTGTGTGGTATAGGTGTGTTTGTGTGTGTGTGTGTGTGTGTGTGTGTGGTATAGGTGTGTGTGTGTGGTATAGGTGTGTGTGTGTGTGGTATAGGTGTGTGTGTGTGTGGGATAGGTGTGTGTGGTATAGGTGTGTTTGTGTGTGGTATAGGTGTGTTTGTGTGTGGTGTGTGTGTGTGTGGTATAGGTGTGTTTGTGTGTGGTGTGTGTGTGGTATAGGTGTGTTTGTGTGTGGTGTGTGTGTGTGGTTTGTGTGTGGTGTGTGTGTGTGGTTTGTGTGTGGTGTGTGTGTGTGGTATAGGTAGGTGTGTGTGTGTGGTATCGGTGTGTGTGTGTGGTATAGGTGTGTGTGTGTGTGGTATAGGTGTGTGTGTGTGTGTGTGGTATAGGTGTGTGTGTGTGTGCGTGGTATAGGTGTGTGTGTGTGTGTGTGGTATAGGGGTGTGTGTGTGTGTGTGGTATAGGTGTGTGTGTGTGTGTGTGGTATAGGTGTGTGTGTGTGTGTGGGGGGGGTATAGGTGTGTGTGTGTGTGTGGTATAGGGGTGTATGTGTGTGTGTGTGGTATAGGTGTGTGTGTGTGGGGGGGGGTATAGGTGTGTGTGTGTGTGTGTGTGTGTGGTATAGGGGTGTGTGTGTGTGTGTGTGTGTGTGTGGTATAGGGGTGTGTGTGTGTGTGTGTGTGTGTGTGTGGTATAGGTGTGTGTGTGTGTGGTATAGGTGTGTGTGTGTGTGTGTGGTATAGGTGTGTGTGTGTGTGTGGTATAGGTGTGTGTGTGTGTGGTATAGGTGTCTGTGTGTGTGTGTGTGGTATAGGTGTGTGTGTGTGTGTGTGTGTGTGGTATAGGTGTGTGTGTGTGTGTGTGTGTGGTATAGGTGTGTGTGTGTGGTATAAGTGTGTGTGTGTGTGGTATAGGTGTGTGTGGTATAGGTGTGTTTGTGTGGTATAGGTGTGTGTGAGTGTGTGTGTGTGGAGGGGGTATAGGTGTGTGTGAGTGTGTGTGTGTGGAGGGGGTATAGGTGTGTGTGAGAGTGTGTGTGTGGAGGGGGTATAGGTGTGTGTGTGTGTGTGTGTGGTATACGTGTGTGTGTGTGTGTGTGGGTATAGGTGTGTGTGTGTGTGGGGGGGTATAGGTGTGTGTGTGTGTGTGTGTGTGTGTGTGGTATAGGTGTGTGTGTGTGTGTGTGTGTGTGGTATAGGTGTGTGTGTGTGTGGTATAGGTGTGTGTGTGTGGTATGGGTGTGTGTGTGTAGGTGTGTAGGTGTGTGTTTGTGTGGGGGGGTATAGGTGTGTGTGTGTGTGTGTGTGTGTGTGTGGTATAGGTGTGTGTGTGTGTGTGTGTGTGTGGTATAGGTGTGTGTGTGTGTGGTATAGGTGTGTGTGTGTGGTATGGGTGTGTGTGTGTAGGTGTGTGTGTGTGGTATAGGTGTGTGTGTGTAGGTGTGTGTGTGTGGTATAGGTGTGTGTGTGCGTGTGTGTGTGGTATAGGTGTCTGTGTGTGTGTGTGTGTGTGTGTGGTATAGGTGTGTGTGTGTGTGGTATAGGTATGTGTGTGTGTGTGTGTGTGTGGTATAGGTGTGTGTGTGTGTGTGTGTGTGTGTGTGGTATAGGTGTGTGTGTGTGTGTGGTATAGGTGTGTGTGTGTGAGTGTGTGTGGTATAGGTGTGTGAGTGTGTGTGGTATAGGTGTGTGTGTGTGTGGTATAGGTGTGTGTGTGTGTGGTATAGGTGTGTTTGTGTGTGGTATAGGTGTGTTTGTGTGTGGTGTGTGTGTGTGGTATAGGTGTGTTTGTGTGTGGTGTGTGTGTGGTATAGGTGTGTTTGTGTGTGGTGTGTGTGTGTGGTTTGTGTGTGGTGTGTGTGTGTGGTTTGTGTGTGGTGTGTGTGTGTGGTATAGGTAGGTGTGTGTGTGTGGTATCGGTGTGTGTGTGTGGTATAGGTGTGTGTGTGTGTGGTATAGGTGTGTGTGTGTGTGTGGTATAGGTGTGTGTGTGTGTGTGTGGTATAGGTGTGTGTGTGTGTGCGTGGTATAGGTGTGTGTGTGTGTGTGTGGTATAGGGGTGTGTGTGTGTGTGTGTGTGGTATAGGGGTGTGTGTGTGTGGTATAGGTGTGTGTGTGTGTGTGTGGGGGGGTATAGGTGTGTGTGTGTGTGTGGTATAGGGGTGTATGTGTGTGTGTGTGGTATAGGTGTGTGTGTGTGGGGGGGGGTATAGGTGTGTGTGTGTGTGTGTGTGGTATAGGGGTGTGTGTGTGTGTGTGTGTGTGTGTGTGTGTGTGTGGTATAGGTGTGTGTGTGTGTGGTATAGGTGTGTGTGTGTGTGTGTGGTATAGGTGTCTGTGTGTGTGTGGTATAGGTGTCTGTGTGTGTGTGTGTGGTATAGGTGTGTGTGTGTGTGGTATAGGTGTGTGTGTGTGTGTGTGTGGTATAGGTGTGTGTGTGTGTGTGTGTGGTATAGGTGTGTGTGTGTGTGGTATAAGTGTGTGTGTGTGTGGTGTAGGTGTGTGTGGTATAGGTGTGTTTGTGTGTGGTATAGGTGTGTTTGTGTGTGGTGTGTGTGTGTGTGGTATGTGTGTGCGCAATAGGTAGGTGTGTGTGTGTGGTATAGGTGTGTGTGTGTGTGGTATAGGTGTGTGTGTGTGGTATAGGTGTGTGTGTGTGTGTGGTATAGATGTGTGTGTGTGTGGTATAGATGTGTGTGTGTGGTATAGATGTGTGTGTGTGTGTGGTATAGGTGTGTGTGTGTGTGGTATAGGTGTGTGTGTGTGTGTGTGTGTGGTATAGGTGTGTGTGTGTGTGGTATAGGTGTGTGTGTGTGTGGTATAGGTGTGTGTGTGTGTGTGTGTGTGGTATAGGTGTGTGTGTGTGTGGTATATGTGTGTGTGTGTGTGTGGTATAGGTGTGTGTGTGTGTGTGTGTGTGGTATAGGTGTGTGTGTGTGTGGTATAGGTGTGTGTGTGTGTGGTATAGGTGTGTGTGGGGTATAGGTGTGTGTGTGTGTGGTATAGGTGTGTGTGTGTGTGTGGTATAGGTGTGTGTGTGTGTGTGGTATAGGTGTGTGTGTGTGTGTGGTATAGGTGTGTGTGTGTGTGGTATAGGTGTGTGTGTGTGTGGTATAGGTGTGTGTGTGTGTGTCTGGTATAGGTGTGTGTGTGTGTGTCTGGTATAGGTGTGTGTGTGTGTGGTATTGGTGTGTGTGTGTGTGGTATAGGTGTGTGTGTGTGGGGGGGGTATAGGTGTGTGTGTGTGTGTGGTATAGGTGTGTGTGTGTGTGTGGTATAGGTGTGTGTGTGTGGGGGGGGGTATAGGTGTGTGTGTGTGTGGGGGGTATAGGTGTGTGTGTGTGTGGGGGGTATAGGTGTGTGTGTGTGTGTGTGTGGGGTATAGGTGTGTGTGTGTGTGTGTGTGGTATAGGTGTGTGTGTGTGTGGTATAGGGGTGTGTGTGTGTGGTATAGGGGTGTGTGTGTGTGGTATAGGTGTGTGTGTGTGTGTGGTATAGGTGTGTGTGTGTGTGGGGGGGTGTGGTATAGGTGTGTGTGTGAGTGTGGTATAGGTGTGTGTGTGGGTGTGGTATAGGTGTGTGTGTGGGTGGGTGTGGGTGTGTGTGTGTGGGTGTGGTATAGGTGTGTGTGTGGGTGTGTGTGGGTGTGTGTGTGTGGGTGTGGTATAGGTGTGTGTGGGTTTGGTATAGGTGTGTGTGTGTGTGGTATAGGTGTGTGTGTGGGTCTGGTATAGGTGTGTGTGGGTGTGGTATAGGTGTGTGTGTGTGTGGTATGTGTGTGTGTGGTATAGGTGTGTTTGTGTGTGGTGTGTGTGGGGTATGTGTGTGTGGTATAGGTATGTATGTGTGTGTGGTATGTGTGTGTGATATAGGTAGGTGTGTGTGTGTGGTATAGGTGTGCGTGTGTGGTCTAGGTGTGTGTGTGTGTGTGGTCTAGGTGTGTGTGTGTGTGGTATAGGTGTGTGTGTGTGTGGTAGGTGTGTTTGGTATAGGTAGGTGTGTGTGGTATAGGTGTGTGTGTGTGTGGTATAGGTGTGTGTGTGTGTGGTATAGGTGTGTGTGTGTGTGGTATAGGTGTGTGTGGTATATGTGTGTTTGTGTGTGGTATAGGTGTGTTTGTGTGTGTGTGTGTGTGTGGTATAGGTGTGTGTGTGTGTGGTGTGTGTGTGTGGTTTGTGTGTGGTGTGTGTGTGTGGTTTGTGTGTGGTGTGTGTGTGTGGTATAGGTAGGTGTGTGTGTGTGGTATCGGTGTGTGTGTGTGGTATAGGTGTGTGTGTGTGTGGTATAGGTGTGTGTGTGTGTGTGTGGTATAGGTGTGTGTGTGTGTGTGTGGTATAGGTGTGTGTGTGTGTGCGTGGTATAGGTGTGTGTGTGTGTGTGTGGTATAGGTGTGTGTGTGTGTGTGGTATAGGGGTGTGTGTGTGTGGTATAGGTGTGTGTGTGTGTGTGTGGGGGGGTATAGGTGTGTGTGTGTGTGTGTGGTATAGGGGTGTATGTGTGTGTGTGTGGTATAGGTGTGTGTGTGTGTGGGGGGGGTATAGGTGTGTGTGTGTGTGTGTGTGGTATAGGGGTGTGTGTGTGTGTGTGTGTGTGTGTGTGGTATAGGTGTGTTTGTGTGTGGTATAGGTGTGTGTGTGTGTGTGGTATAGGTGTCTGTGTGTGTGTGGTATAGGTGTCTGTGTGTGTGTGTGTGGTATAGGTGTGTGTGTGTGTGGTATAGGTGTGTGTGTGTGTGTGTGTGTGTGGTATAGGTGTGTGTGTGTGTGTGTGGTATAGGTGTGTGTGTGTGTGTGTGTGTGGTATAGGTGTGTGTGTGTGTGGTATAGGTGTGTGTGTGTGTGTGGTATGGGTGTGTCTGTGTAGGTGTGTGTGTGTGGTATAGGTGTGTGTGTGTGTGGTATAGGTATGTGTGTGTGTGTGTGTGTGTGGTATAGGTGTGTGTGTGTGTGTGTGTGGTATAGGTGTGTGTGTGTGTGTGGTATAGGTGTGTGTGTGTGTGGTATAGGTGTGTGTGTGTGTGGTATAGGTGTGTGTGGTATAGGTGTGTTTGTGTGTGGTATAGGTGTGTTTGTGTGTGTGTGTGTGTGTGGTATAGGTGTGTGTGTGTGTGTGGTATAGGTGTGTGTGTGTGTGTGGTATAGGTGTGTGTGTGTGGTATAGGTGTGTGTGTGTGTGGTATAGGTGTGTGTGTGTGTGGGATAGGTGTGTGTGGTATAGGTGTGTTTGTGTGTGGTATAGGTGTGTTTGTGTGTGGTGTGTGTGTGTGTGGTATAGGTGTGTTTGTGTGTGGTGTGTGTGTGGTATAGGTGTGTTTGTGTGTGGTGTGTGTGTGTGGTTTGTGTGTGGTGTGTGTGTGTGGTTTGTGTGTGGTGTGTGTGTGTGGTTTGTGTGTGGTGTGTGTGTGTGGTATAGGTAGGTGTGTGTGTGTGGTATCGGTGTGTGTGTGTGGTATAGGTGTGTGTGTGTGTGGTATAGGTGTGTGTGTGTGTGCGTGGTATAGGTGTGTGTGTGTGTGTGGTATAGGGGTGTGTGTGTGTGTGTGGTATAGGTGTGTGTGTGTGTGTGGTATAGGGGTGTGTGTGTGTGGTATAGGTGTGTGTGTGTGTGTGGGGGGGGGTATAGGTGTGTGTGTGTGTGTGGTATAGGGGTGTATGTGTGTGTGTGTGGTATAGGTGTGTGTGTGTGTGTGGGGGGTATAGGTGTGTGTGTGTGTGTGTGTGTGGTATAGGGGTGTGTGTGTGTGTGTGTGTGTGTGTGGTATAGGTGTGTGTGTGTGTGGTATAGGTGTGTGTGTGTGTGTGGTATAGGTGTGTGTGTGTGTGGTATAGGTGTGTGTGTGTGTGTGGTATAGGTGTCTGTGTGTGTGTGGTATAGGTGTCTGTGTGTGTGTGTGTGGTATAGGTGTGTGTGTGTGTGGTATAGGTGTGTGTGTGTGTGTGTGTGTGGTATAGGTGTGTGTGTGTGTGTGTGTGTGGTATAGGTGTGTGTGTGTGGTATAAGTGTGTGTGTGTGTGGTATAGGTGTGTGTGGTATAGGTGTGTTTGTGTGGTATAGGTGTGTGTGAGTGTGTGTGTGTGGAGGGGGTATAGGTGTGTGTGAGTGTGTGTGTGTGGAGGGGGTATAGGTGTGTGTGAGAGTGTGTGTGTGGAGGGGGTATAGGTGTGTGTGTGTGTGTGTGTGTGGTATACGTGTGTGTGTGTGTGTGTGTGGGTATAGGTGTGTGTGTGTGTGTGGGGGGTATAGGTGTGTGTGTGTGTGTGTGTGTGTGTGTGTGTGGTATAGGTGTGTGTGTGTGTGTGTGTGTGGTATAGGTGTGTGTGTGTGTGGTATAGGTGTGTGTGTGTGGTATGGGTGTGTGTGTGTAGGTGTGTGTGTGTGGTATAGGTGTGTGTGTGCGTGTGTGTGTGGTATAGGTGTCTGTGTGTGTGTGTGTGTGTGTGGTATAGGTGTGTGTGTGTGTGGTATAGGTATGTGTGTGTGTGTGTGTGTGTGTGTGGTATAGGTGTGTGTGTGTGTGTGTGTGTGTGTGTGGTATAGGTGTGTGTGTGTGTGTGGTATAGGTGTGTGTGTGTGTGTGTGTGTGGTATAGGTGTGTGTGTGTGTGTGGTATAGGTGTGTGTGTGTGTGGTATAGGTGTGTGTGTGTGTGGTATAGGTGTGTTTGTGTGTGGTATAGGTGTGTTTGTGTGTGGTGTGTGTGTGTGGTATAGGTGTGTTTGTGTGTGGTGTGTGTGTGGTATAGGTGTGTTTGTGTGTGGTGTGTGTGTGTGGTTTGTGTGTGGTGTGTGTGTGTGGTTTGTGTGTGGTGTGTGTGTGTGGTATAGGTAGGTGTGTGTGTGTGGTATCGGTGTGTGTGTGTGGTATAGGTGTGTGTGTGTGTGGTATAGGTGTGTGTGTGTGTGTGTGGTATAGGTGTGTGTGTGTGTGTGTGGTATAGGTGTGTGTGTGTGTGCGTGGTATAGGTGTGTGTGTGTGTGTGTGGTATAGGGGTGTGTGTGTGTGTGTGTGGTATAGGTGTGTGTGTGTGTGTGTGTGTGTGTGGTATAGGGGTGTGTGTGTGTGGTATAGGTGTGTGTGTGTGTGGGGGGGGGTATAGGTGTGTGTGTGTGTGTGGTATAGGGGTGTATGTGTGTGTGTGTGGTATAGGTGTGTGTGTGTGTGGGGGGGGTATAGGTGTGTGTGTGTGTGTGTGTGTGTGTGGTATAGGGGTGTGTGTGTGTGGTATAGGTGTGTGTGTGTGTGTGTGTGGTATAGGTGTCTGTGTGTGTGTGGTATAGGTGTCTGTGTGTGTGTGTGTGGTATAGGTGTGTGTGTGTGTGGTATAGGTGTGTGTGTGTGTGTGTGGTATAGGTGTGTGTGTGTGTGTGTGGTATAGGTGTGTGTGTGTGTGGTATAAGTGTGTGTGTGTGTGGTATAGGTGTGTGTGGTATAGGTGTGTTTGTGTGTGGTATAGGTGTGTTTGTGTGTGGTGTGTGTGTGTGTGGTATGTGTGTGCGCAATAGGTAGGTGTGTGTGTGTGGTATAGGAGTGTGTGTGTGTGGTATAGGTGTGTGTGTGTGGTATAGGTGTGTGTGTGTGTGGTATAGATGTGTGTGTGTGTGGTATAGATGTGTGTGTGTGTGGTATAGATGTGTGTGTGTGGTATAGATGTGTGTGTGTGTGTGGTATAGGTGTGTGTGTGTGTGGTATAGGTGTGTGTGTGTGTGTGTGTGTGTGGTATAGGTGTGTGTGTGTGTGGTATAGGTGTGTGTGTGTGTGGTATAGGTGTGTGTGTGTGTGTGTGTGGTATAGGTGTGTGTGTGTGTGGTATATGTGTGTGTGTGTGTGTGGTATAGGTGTGTGTGTGTGTGTGTGTGTGGTATAGGTGTGTGTGTGTGTGGTATAGGTGTGTGTGTGTGTGTGTGTGTGGTATAGGTGTGTGTGTGTGTGGTATAGGTGTGTGTGTGTGTGGTATAGGTGTGTGTGGGGTATAGGTGTGTGTGTGTGGTATAGGTGTGTGTGTGTGTGTGTGTGGTATAGGTGTGTGTGTGTGGTATAGGTGTGTGTGTGTGGTATAGATGTGTGTGTGTGTGGTATAGATGTGTGTGTGTGTGTGGTATAGGTGTGTGTGTGTGTGTGGTATAGGTGTGTGTGTGTGTGTGGTATAGGTGTGTGTGTGTGTGGTATATGTGTGTGTGTGTGTGTCTGGTATAGGTGTGTGTGTGTGTGTCTGGTATAGGTGTGTGTGTGTGTGGTATTGGTGTGTGTGTGTGTGGTATAGGTGTGTGTGTGTGGGGGGGGGTATAGGTGTGTGTGTGTGTGTGGTATAGGTGTGTGTGTGTGTGTGGTATAGGTGTGTGTGTGTGGGGGGGGGTATAGGTGTGTGTGTGTGTGGGGGGTATAGGTGTGTGTGTGTGTGTGTGTGGGGTATAGGTGTGTGTGTGTGTGTGTGTGTGGTATAGGTGTGTGTGTGTGTGGTATAGGTGTGTGTGTGTGTGGTATAGGGGTGTGTGTGTGTGGTATAGGGGTGTGTGTGTGTGGTATAGGGGTGTGTGTGTGTGTGGTATAGGTGTGTGTGTGTGTGGGGGGGTGTGGTATAGGTGTGTGTGTGAGTGTGGTATAGGTGTGTGTGTGGGTGTGGTATAGGTGTGTGTGTGGGTGTGTGTGTGTGGGTGTGGTATAGGTGTGTGTGTGGGTGTGTGTGGGTGTGTGTGTGTGGGTGTGGTATAGGTGTGTGTGGGTCTGGTATAGGTGTGTGTGTGTGTGGTATAGGTGTGTGTGTGGGTCTGGTATAGGTGTGTGTGGGTGTGGTATAGGTGTGTGTGTGTGTGGTATGTGTGTGTGTGGTATAGGTGTGTTTGTGCGTGGTGTGTGTGGGGTATGTGTGTGTGTGTGGGGTATGTGTGTGTGGTATAGGTATGTATGTGTGTGTGGTATGTGTGTGTGGTATAGGTAGGTGTGTGTGTGTGGTATAGGTGTGCGTGTGTGGTCTAGGTGTGTGTGTGTGTGTGGTCTAGGTGTGTGTGTGTGTGGTATAGGTGTGTGTGTGTGTGGTAGGTGTGTTTGGTATAGGTAGGTGTGTGTGGTATAGGTGTGTGTGTGTGTGTGTGGTATAGGTGTGTGTGTGTGTGGTATAGGTGTGTGTGTGTGTGGTATAGGTGTGTGTGGTCTAGGTGTGTGTGTGTGTGGTATAGGTGTGTGTGTGTGTGGTAGGTGTGTTTGGTATAGGTAGGTGTGTGTGGTATAGGTGTGTGTGTGTGTGTGTGGTATAGGTGTGTGTGTGTGTGGTATAGGTGTGTGTGTGTGTGGTATAGGTGTGTGTGGTATATGTGTGTTTGTGTGTGGTATAGGTGTGTTTGTGTGTGTGTGTGTGTGTGGTATAGGTGTGTGTGTGTGTGGTATAGGTGTGTGTATGTGTGTGGTATAGGTGTGTGTGTGTGTGTGGTATAGGTGTGTGTGGTGTGTGGTATAGGTGTGTGTGGTGTGTGTGTGTGTGGTATAGGTGTGTGTGTATGGTATAGGTGTGTGTGTGTGGTATGTGTGTGTGGTAGGTGTGTGTGTGTGGTATAGGTGTGTGTGTGTGTGTGTGGTATAGGGGTGTGTGTGTGTGTGTGTGTGGTATAGGTGTGTGTGTGTGTGTGTGTGTGTGTGGTATAGGGGTGTGTGTGTGTGGTATAGGTGTGTGTGTGTGTGGGGGGGTATAGGTGTGTGTGTGTGTGTGGTATAGGGGTGTATGTGTGTGTGTGTGGTATAGGTGTGTGTGTGTGTGGGGGGGGTATAGGTGTGTGTGTGTGTGTGTGTGTGTGTGTGGTATAGGGGTGTGTGTGTGTGTGTGTGTGTGTGTGTGTGGTATAGGTGTGTGTGTGTGTGGTATAGGTGTGTGTGTGTGTGTGTGGTATAGGTGTCTGTGTGTGTGTGGTATAGGTGTCTGTGTGTGTGTGTGTGGTATAGGTGTGTGTGTGTGTGTGGTATAGGTGTGTGTGGTGTGTGGTATAGGTGTGTGTGGTGTGTGTGTGTGTGGTATAGGTGTGTGTGTATGGTATAGGTGTGTGTGTGTGGTATGTGTGTGTGGTAGGTGTGTGTGTGTGGTATAGGTGTGTGTGTGTGTGTGTGGTATAGGGGTGTGTGTGTGTGTGTGTGGTATAGGTGTGTGTGTGTGTGTGTGTGTGTGGTATAGGGGTGTGTGTGTGTGGTATAGGTGTGTGTGTGTGTGTGGGGGGGTATAGGTGTGTGTGTGTGTGTGGTATAGGGGTGTATGTGTGTGTGTGTGGTATAGGTGTGTGTGTGTGTGGGGGGGGGTATAGGTGTGTGTGTGTGTGTGTGTGGTATAGGGGTGTGTGTGTGTGTGTGTGTGTGTGTGTGTGTGGTATAGGTGTGTGTGTGTGTGGTATAGGTGTGTGTGTGTGTGTGTGTGTGGTATAGGTGTCTGTGTGTGTGTGGTATAGGTGTCTGTGTGTGTGTGTGTGGTATAGGTGTGTGTGTGTGTGGTATAGGTGTGTGTGTGTGTGTGTGTGGTATAGGTGTGTGTGTGTGTGTGTGTGGTATAGGTGTGTGTGTGTGTGGTATAAGTGTGTGTGTGTGTGGTATAGGTGTGTGTGGTATAGGTGTGTTTGTGTGTGGTATAGGTGTGTTTGTGTGTGGTGTGTGTGTGTGTGGTATGTGTGTGCGCAATAGGTAGGTGTGTGTGTGTGGTATAGGTGTGTGTGTGTGTGGTATAGGTGTGTGTGTGTGGTATAGGTGTGTGTGTGTGTGTGGTATAGATGTGTGTGTGTGTGGTATAGATGTGTGTGTGTGGTATAGGATGTGTGTGTGTGTGTGGTATAGGTGTGTGTGTGTGTGGTATAGGTGTGTGTGTGTGTGTGTGTGTGTGGTATAGGTGTGTGTGTGTGTGGTATAGGTGTGTGTGTGTGTGGTATAGGTGTGGTGTGTGTGTGTGTGTGTGGTATAGGTGTGTGTGTGTGTGGTATATGTGTGTGTGTGTGTGTGGTATAGGTGTGTGTGTGTGTGTGTGTGTGGTATAGGTGTGTGTGTGTGTGGTATAGGTGTGTGTGTGTGTGGTATAGGTGTGTGTGGGGTATAGGTGTGTGTGTGTGTGGTATAGGTGTGTGTGTGTGTGTGTGTGGTATAGGTGTGTGTGTGTGGTATAGATGTGTGTGTGTGTGGTATAGATGTGTGTGTGGTATAGATGTGTGTGTGGTATAGATGTGTGTGTGTGTGGTATAGATGTGTGTGTGTGGTATAGGTGTGTGTGTGTGTGTGGTATAGGTGTGTGTGTGTGTGTGGTATAGGTGTGTGTGTGTGTGGTATAGGTGTGTGTGTGTGTGTGGTATAGGTGTGTGTGTGTGTGTCTGGTATAGGTGTGTGTGTGTGTGTCTGGTATAGGTGTGTGTGTGTGTGGTATTGGTGTGTGTGTGTGTGGTATAGGTGTGTGTGTGGGGGGGGGGGTATAGGTGTGTGTGTGTGTGTGGGTATAGGTGTGTGTGTGTGTGTGGTATAGGTGTGTGTGTGTGTGTGGGGGGGGTATAGGTGTGTGTGTGTGTGGTGGGGGGTATAGGTGTGTGTGTGTGTGTGTGGGGGGTATAGGTGTGTGTGTGTGTGTGTGTGTGTGTGGTATAGGTGTGTGTGTGT
>NW_027311353.1:7500-29745 GCF_047496795.1 Chiloscyllium punctatum | reverse complement strand
TAGGGACGGTGGGAGGGTAAATAGGGACGGTGGGAGGGGTAAATAGGGAAGAAGTAAATAGGGACAGTGGGAGGGTGAATAGGGACGGTGGGAGGGGTAAATAGGGCAGGGGTAAATAGGGACAGTGGGAGGGTGAATAGGGACGGTGGGAGGGGTAAATAGGGCAGGGGTAAATAGGGACGGTGGAAGGGTAAATAGGGACGGTGGGAGGGGTAAATAGGGAAGGGGTAAATAGGGATGGTGGGAGGGTAAATATGGACGGTGGGAGGGGTAAATAGGGAAGGGGTAAATAGGGACGGTGGGAGGGTAAATAGGGACGGTGGGTGGGTAAACAGGGACGGTGGGAGGGTAAATAGGGAAGGGGTAAATAGGGACGGTGGGAGGGTAAATAGGGACGGTGGGAGGGGTAAATAGGGACGGTGGGAGGGTGAATGGGGACGGTGGGAGGGTGAATGGGGACGGTGGGAGGGTGAATAGGGAAGGGGTAAATGGGGACGGTGGGAGGGGTAAATGGGGACGGTGGGGGGGTAAATGGGGACGGTGGGGGGGTAAATGGGGACAGTGGGAGGGGTAAATAGGGACGGAGGGAGGGTGAATGGGGACGGCGGGAGGGAGAATGGGGATGGCGGGAGGGTAAATAGGGAAGGGGTAAATAGGGACAGTGGGAGGGTGAATAGGGACGGTGGGAGGGGTAAATAGGGCAGGGGTAAATAGGGACAGTGGGAGGGTGAAGAGGGACGGTGGGAGGGGTAAATAGGGAAGAGGTAAATAGGGACAGTGGGAGGGTGAATAGGGACGGTGGGAGGGGTAAATAGGGCAGGGGTAAATAGGGACGGTGGTAGTGTTAATAGGGACGGTGGGAGGGGTAAATAGGGAAGAGGTAAATAGGGACAGTGGGAGGGTGAATAGGGACGGTGGGAGGGGTAAATAGGGCAGGGGTAAATAGGGACGGTGGAAGGGTAAATAGGGACGGTGGGAGGGGTAAATAGGGAAGGGGTAAATAGGGATGGTGGGAGGGTAAATAGGGACGGTGGGAGGGGTAAATAGGTAAGGGGTAAATAGGGACGGTGGGAGGGTAAATAGGGACGGTGGGAGGGTAAATAGGGACGGTGGGAGGGGTAAATAGGGACGGTGGGAGGGTGAATAGGGACGGTGGGAGGGTGAATAGGGACGGTGGGAGGAGTAAATAGGGAAGGGGTAAATAGGGACGGTGGGGGGGTAAATAGGGACGGTGGGGGGTAAATAGGGACGGTGTGGGGGTAAATAGGGACGGTGGGAGGGGTAAATAGGGACGGTGGGAGGGGTAAATAGGGACGGTGGGAGGGGTAAATAGGGACGGTGGGGGCTGAATAGGGACAGTGTGATCGGAGGGGTAAATAGGGTTGGTGGGAGGGTAAATAGGGACGGTGGGAGGGGTAAATAGGGACGGTGGGAGGGTAAATAGGGACAGTGGGAGGGTAAATAGGGACGGTGGGGGGGGTAAATAGGGCAGGGGTAAATAGGGACAGTGGGAGGGGTAAATAGGGACGGTGGGGGGGTAAATAGGGACGGTGGGGGGGTAAATAGGGACGGTGGGGGCTGAATAGGGACAGTGTGATCGGTGGGGTAAATAGGGTTGGTGGGAGGGTAAATAGGGACGGTGGGAGGGGTAAATAGGGACGGTGGGAGGGTGAATAGGGACGGTGGGAGGGTGAATAGGGACGGTGGGAGGGTGAATAGGGACGGTGGGAGGGTGAATGGGGACGGCGGGTGGGTAAATAGGGAAGGGGTAAATAGGGACAGTGGGAGGGGTAAATAGGGAGGGTGGGGGGGTAAATAGGGACGGTGGGAGGGTGAATAGGGACGGTGGGGGCTGAATAGGGACAGTGTGATCGGAGGGGTAAATAGGGACGGTGGGAGGGGTAAATAGACACGGCGGGAGGGGTAAATAGGGACGACGGGAGGTGTAAATAGGGACGGCGGGAGGGGTAAATAGGGAAGAGGTAAATAGGGACGGCGGGAGGGTAAATTGGGGCGGTGGGAGGGGTAAATAGGGACGGTGGGAGGGTGAATAGGGACGGTGGGAGGGGTAAATAGGGACGGCGGGAGGGTAAATAGGGAAGGGGTAAATAGGGACAGTGGGAGGGTGAATAGGGATGGTGGGAGGGGTAAATAGGGCAGGGGTAAATAGGGACAGTGGGAGGGTGAATAGGGACGGTGGGAGGGGTAAATAGGGAAGAGGTAAATAGGGACAGTGGGAGGGTGAATAGGGACGGTGTGAGGGGTAAATAGGGCAGGGGTAAATAGGGACGGTGGGAGGGTAAATAGGGACGGTGGGAGGGGTAAATAGGGAAGAGGTAAATAGGGACAGTGGGAGGGTGATTAGGGACGGTGGGAGGGGTAAATAAGGCAGGGGTAAATAGGGACGGTGGAAGGGTAAATAGGGACGGTGGGAGGGGTAAATAGGGAAGGGGTAAATAGGGATGGTGGGAGGGTAAATAGGGACGGTGGGAGGGGTAAATAGGGAAGGGATAAATAGGGACGGTGGGAGGGTAAATAGGGACGGTGGGTGGGTAAACAGGGACGGTGGGAGGGTAAATAGGGAAGGGGTAAATAGGGACGGTGGGAGGGTAAATAGGGAAGGTGGGAGGGGTAAATAGGGACGGTGGGAGGAGTAAATAGGGATGGTGGGAGGGGTAAATAGGGACGGGGTAAATAGGGACGGTGGGAGGGTAAATAGGGACGGTGGGAGGGGTAAATAGGGACGGTGGGAGGGGTAAATAGGGAAGGGGTAAATAGGGAAGTTGGGAGGGTAAATAGGGACGGTGGGAGGGGTAAATAGGGACGATGGGAGGGGTAAATAGGGACGGTGGGAGGGTGAATAGGGACGGTGGGAGGGTGAATAGCGACGGTGGGGGGGTGAATAGCGACGGTGGGGGGGTGAATAGCGACGGTGGGGGGGTGAATAGCGACGGTGGGGGGGTGAATAGCGACGGTGGGGGGGTGAATAGCGACGGTGGGGGGGTGAATAGGGACGGTGGGGGGGTGAATAGCGACGATGGGGGGGTGAATAGCGACGGTGGGGGGGTGAATAGGGACGGTGGGGGGGTGAATAGGGACGTTGGGGGGGGTAAATAGGGACGGTGGGAGGGTAAATAGGGACGGTGGGAGGGGTAAATAAGGACGGTGGGGGGGGGGGGTAAATAGGGACGGTGGGGGGGTAAATAGGGACGGTGGGGGGGTAAATAGGGACGGTGGGAGGGTAAATAGGGACGGTGGGAGGGGTAAATAGGAACGGTGGGAGGGCTAAATAGGGACGGTGGGAGGGGTAAATAAGGACGGTGGGGGGGTAAATAGGGACGGTGGGGGGGTAAATAGGGACGGTGGGGGGGTAAATAGGGACGGTGGGGGGGTAAATAGGGACGGTGGGAGGGTAAATAAGGACGGTGGGAGGGTAAATGGGGACAGTGGGAGGGTAAATGGGGAAGGGGTAAATAAGGACGGTGGGAGGGTAAATAGGGATGGTGGGGGGGTAAATAGGGACGGTGGGGGGGTGAATAGGGACGGTGGGAGGGGTAAATAGGGACGGTGGGGGGGTGAATAGGGACGGTGGGGGGGTGAATAGGGACGGTGGGGGGGTGAATAGGGACGGTGGGGGGGGTGAATAGGGACGGTGGGGGGGAGGGGTAAATAGGGTTGGTGGGAGGGTAAATAGGGACGGTGGGAGGGGTAAATAGGGACGGCAGGAGGGGTAAATAGGGACGGCGGGAGGGGTAAATGGGGACAGTGGGAGGGTAAATGGGGACAGTGGGAGGGTAAATGGGGAAGGGGTAAATAGGGACAGTGGGAGGGTGAATAGGGACGGTGGGAGGGGTAAATAGGGCAGGGGTAAATAGCGACAGTGGGAGGGTAAATAGGGACGGTGGGAGGGGTAAATAGGGAAGAGGTAAATAGGGACAGTGGGAGGGTGAATAGGGACGGTGGGAGGGGTAAATAGGGACGGTGGAAGGGTAAATAGGGACGGTGGGAGGGGTAAATAGGGAAGGGGTAAATAGGGACAGTGGGAGGGTAAATAGGGACGGTGGGAGGGGTAAATAGGGAAGAGGTAAATAGGGACAGTGGGAGGGTGAATAGGGACGGTGGGAGGGGTAAATAGGGACGGTGGAAGGGTAAATAGGGAAGGGTGTAAATAGGGACAGTGGGAGGGGTAAATAGGGAGGGTGGGGGGGGTAAATAGGGACGGTGGGAGAGGTAAATAGGGACGGTGGGGGCTGAATAGGGACAGTGTGATCGGAGGGGTAAATAGGGTTGGTGGGAGGGTAAATAGGGACGGTGGGAGGGTGAATAGGGACGGTGGGAGGGTGAATAGGGACGGTGGGAGGGTGAATAGGGACGGTGGGAGGGTGAATGGGGACGGTGGGAGGGTGAATGGGGACGGCTGGTGGGTAAATAGGGACAGTGGGAGGGTGAATAGGGACGGTGGGAGGGTAAATGGGGACGGAGGGAGGGTAAATGGGGACGGAGGGAGGGTAAATAGAGACGGTGGGAGGGTAAATGGGGACGGTGGGAGGGTAAATAGGGACGGTGGGAGGGTAAATGGGGACGGTGGGAGGGTAAATGGGGACGGTGGGAGGGTAAATAGGGACGGTGGGAGGGTAAATGGGGACAGTGGGAGGGTAAATAGGGACGGTGGGAGGGTAAATAGGGACGGTGGGGGGGTAAATGGGGACGGTGGGGGGGTAAATAGGGACGGTGGGGGGGTAAATAGGGACGGTGGGAGGGGTAAAGAGGGACGGTGGGAGGGGTAAATAGGGACGGTGGGAGGGGTAAATAGGGACGGTGGGAGTGGTAAATAGGGACGGCGGGAGGGGTAAATAGGGACGGCGGGAGGGTAAATAGGGAAGGGGTAAATAGGGACGGTGGGAGGGTGAATAGGGACGGTGGGAGGGGTAAATAGGGCAGGGGTAAATAGGGACGGTGGGAGGGTGAATAGGGACGGTGTGAGGGGTAAATAGGGCAGGGGTAAATAGGGACGGTGGGAGGGTAAATAGGGACGGTGGGAGGGGTAAATAGGGACGGCGGGAGGGGTAAATAGGGACGGCGGGAGGGGTAAAGAGGGACGGTGGGAGGGGTAAATAGGGACGGTGGGAGGGGTAAATAGGGACGGCGGGAGGGGTAAATAGGGACGGCGGGAGGGGTAAATAGGGACGGCGGGAGGGTAAATAGGGAAGGGGTAAATAGGGACGGTGGGAGGGTGAATAGGGACGGTGGGAGGGGTAAATAGGGCAGGGGTAAATAGGGACGGTGGGAGGGTGAATAGGGACGGTGTGAGGGGTAAATAGGGCAGGGGTAAATAGGGACGGTGGGAGGGTAAATAGGGACGGTGGGAGGGGTAAATAGGGAAGAAGTAAATAGGGACAGTGGGAGGGTGAATAGGGACGGTGGGAGGGGTAAATAGGGCAGGGGTAAATAGGGACAGTGGGAGGGTGAATAGGGACGGTGGGAGGGGTAAATAGGGCAGGGGTAAATAGGGACGGTGGAAGGGTAAATAGGGACGGTGGGAGGGGTAAATAGGGAAGGGGTAAATAGGGATGGTGGGAGGGTAAATATGGACGGTGGGAGGGGTAAATAGGGAAGGGGTAAATAGGGACGGTGGGAGGGTAAATAGGGACGGTGGGTGGGTAAACAGGGACGGTGGGAGGGTAAATAGGGAAGGGGTAAATAGGGACGGTGGGAGGGTAAATAGGGACGGTGGGAGGGGTAAATAGGGACGGTGGGAGGGTGAATGGGGACGGTGGGAGGGTGAATGGGGACGGTGGGAGGGTGAATAGGGAAGGGGTAAATGGGGACGGTGGGAGGGGTAAATGGGGACGGTGGGGGGGTAAATGGGGACGGTGGGGGGGTAAATGGGGACAGTGGGAGGGGTAAATAGGGACGGAGGGAGGGTGAATGGGGACGGCGGGAGGGAGAATGGGGATGGCGGGAGGGTAAATAGGGAAGGGGTAAATAGGGACAGTGGGAGGGTGAATAGGGACGGTGGGAGGGGTAAATAGGGCAGGGGTAAATAGGGACAGTGGGAGGGTGAAGAGGGACGGTGGGAGGGGTAAATAGGGAAGAGGTAAATAGGGACAGTGGGAGGGTGAATAGGGACGGTGGGAGGGGTAAATAGGGCAGGGGTAAATAGGGACGGTGGTAGTGTTAATAGGGACGGTGGGAGGGGTAAATAGGGAAGAGGTAAATAGGGACAGTGGGAGGGTGAATAGGGACGGTGGGAGGGGTAAATAGGGCAGGGGTAAATAGGGACGGTGGAAGGGTAAATAGGGACGGTGGGAGGGGTAAATAGGGAAGGGGTAAATAGGGATGGTGGGAGGGTAAATAGGGACGGTGGGAGGGGTAAATAGGTAAGGGGTAAATAGGGACGGTGGGAGGGTAAATAGGGACGGTGGGAGGGTAAATAGGGACGGTGGGAGGGGTAAATAGGGACGGTGGGAGGGTGAATAGGGACGGTGGGAGGGTGAATAGGGACGGTGGGAGGAGTAAATAGGGAAGGGGTAAATAGGGACGGTGGGGGGGTAAATAGGGACGGTGGGGGGTAAATAGGGACGGTGTGGGGGTAAATAGGGACGGTGGGAGGGGTAAATAGGGACGGTGGGAGGGGTAAATAGGGACGGTGGGAGGGGTAAATAGGGACGGTGGGGGCTGAATAGGGACAGTGTGATCGGAGGGGTAAATAGGGTTGGTGGGAGGGTAAATAGGGACGGTGGGAGGGGTAAATAGGGACGGTGGGAGGGTAAATAGGGACAGTGGGAGGGTAAATAGGGACGGTGGGGGGGGTAAATAGGGCAGGGGTAAATAGGGACAGTGGGAGGGGTAAATAGGGACGGTGGGGGGGTAAATAGGGACGGTGGGGGGGTAAATAGGGACGGTGGGGGCTGAATAGGGACAGTGTGATCGGTGGGGTAAATAGGGTTGGTGGGAGGGTAAATAGGGACGGTGGGAGGGGTAAATAGGGACGGTGGGAGGGTGAATAGGGACGGTGGGAGGGTGAATAGGGACGGTGGGAGGGTGAATAGGGACGGTGGGAGGGTGAATGGGGACGGCGGGTGGGTAAATAGGGAAGGGGTAAATAGGGACAGTGGGAGGGGTAAATAGGGAGGGTGGGGGGGTAAATAGGGACGGTGGGAGGGTGAATAGGGACGGTGGGGGCTGAATAGGGACAGTGTGATCGGAGGGGTAAATAGGGACGGTGGGAGGGGTAAATAGACACGGCGGGAGGGGTAAATAGGGACGACGGGAGGTGTAAATAGGGACGGCGGGAGGGGTAAATAGGGAAGAGGTAAATAGGGACGGCGGGAGGGTAAATTGGGGCGGTGGGAGGGGTAAATAGGGACGGTGGGAGGGTGAATAGGGACGGTGGGAGGGGTAAATAGGGACGGCGGGAGGGTAAATAGGGAAGGGGTAAATAGGGACAGTGGGAGGGTGAATAGGGATGGTGGGAGGGGTAAATAGGGCAGGGGTAAATAGGGACAGTGGGAGGGTGAATAGGGACGGTGGGAGGGGTAAATAGGGAAGAGGTAAATAGGGACAGTGGGAGGGTGAATAGGGACGGTGTGAGGGGTAAATAGGGCAGGGGTAAATAGGGACGGTGGGAGGGTAAATAGGGACGGTGGGAGGGGTAAATAGGGAAGAGGTAAATAGGGACAGTGGGAGGGTGATTAGGGACGGTGGGAGGGGTAAATAAGGCAGGGGTAAATAGGGACGGTGGAAGGGTAAATAGGGACGGTGGGAGGGGTAAATAGGGAAGGGGTAAATAGGGATGGTGGGAGGGTAAATAGGGACGGTGGGAGGGGTAAATAGGGAAGGGATAAATAGGGACGGTGGGAGGGTAAATAGGGACGGTGGGTGGGTAAACAGGGACGGTGGGAGGGTAAATAGGGAAGGGGTAAATAGGGACGGTGGGAGGGTAAATAGGGAAGGTGGGAGGGGTAAATAGGGACGGTGGGAGGAGTAAATAGGGATGGTGGGAGGGGTAAATAGGGACGGGGTAAATAGGGACGGTGGGAGGGTAAATAGGGACGGTGGGAGGGGTAAATAGGGACGGTGGGAGGGGTAAATAGGGAAGGGGTAAATAGGGAAGTTGGGAGGGTAAATAGGGACGGTGGGAGGGGTAAATAGGGACGATGGGAGGGGTAAATAGGGACGGTGGGAGGGTGAATAGGGACGGTGGGAGGGTGAATAGCGACGGTGGGGGGGTGAATAGCGACGGTGGGGGGGTGAATAGCGACGGTGGGGGGGTGAATAGCGACGGTGGGGGGGTGAATAGCGACGGTGGGGGGGTGAATAGCGACGGTGGGGGGGTGAATAGGGACGGTGGGGGGGTGAATAGCGACGATGGGGGGGTGAATAGCGACGGTGGGGGGGTGAATAGGGACGGTGGGGGGGTGAATAGGGACGTTGGGGGGGGTAAATAGGGACGGTGGGAGGGTAAATAGGGACGGTGGGAGGGGTAAATAAGGACGGTGGGGGGGGGGTAAATAGGGACGGTGGGGGGGTAAATAGGGACGGTGGGGGGGTAAATAGGGACGGTGGGAGGGTAAATAGGGACGGTGGGAGGGGTAAATAGGAACGGTGGGAGGGCTAAATAGGGACGGTGGGAGGGGTAAATAAGGACGGTGGGGGGGTAAATAGGGACGGTGGGGGGGTAAATAGGGACGGTGGGGGGGTAAATAGGGACGGTGGGGGGGTAAATAGGGACGGTGGGAGGGTAAATAAGGACGGTGGGAGGGTAAATGGGGACAGTGGGAGGGTAAATGGGGAAGGGGTAAATAAGGACGGTGGGAGGGTAAATAGGGATGGTGGGGGGGTAAATAGGGACGGTGGGGGGGTGAATAGGGACGGTGGGAGGGGTAAATAGGGACGGTGGGGGGGTGAATAGGGACGGTGGGGGGGTGAATAGGGACGGTGGGGGGGTGAATAGGGACGGTGGGGGGGAGGGGTAAATAGGGTTGGTGGGAGGGTAAATAGGGACGGTGGGAGGGGTAAATAGGGACGGCAGGAGGGGTAAATAGGGACGGCGGGAGGGGTAAATGGGGACAGTGGGAGGGTAAATGGGGACAGTGGGAGGGTAAATGGGGAAGGGGTAAATAGGGACAGTGGGAGGGTGAATAGGGACGGTGGGAGGGGTAAATAGGGCAGGGGTAAATAGCGACAGTGGGAGGGTAAATAGGGACGGTGGGAGGGGTAAATAGGGAAGAGGTAAATAGGGACAGTGGGAGGGTGAATAGGGACGGTGGGAGGGGTAAATAGGGACGGTGGAAGGGTAAATAGGGACGGTGGGAGGGGTAAATAGGGAAGGGGTAAATAGGGACAGTGGGAGGGTAAATAGGGACGGTGGGAGGGGTAAATAGGGAAGAGGTAAATAGGGACAGTGGGAGGGTGAATAGGGACGGTGGGAGGGGTAAATAGGGACGGTGGAAGGGTAAATAGGGACGGTGGAAGGGGTAAATAGGGAAGGGGTAAATAGGGACAGTGGGAGGGTAAATGGGGAAGGGGTAAATAAGGACGGTGGGAGGGTAAATAGGGTTGGTGGGAGGGTAAATAGGGACGGTGGGAGGGGTAAATAGGGACTGCGGGAGGGGTAAATAGGGACGGTGGGGGGTGAATAGGGACGGTGGGGGGTGAATAGGGACGGTGGGGGGGTGAATAGGGACGGTGGGGGGGAGGGGTAAATAGGGTTGGTGGGAGGGTAAATAGGGACTGTGGGAGGGGTAAATAGGGACGGCAGGAGGGGTAAATAGGGACGGCGGGAGGGGTAAATGGGGACAGTGGGAGGGTAAATGGGGACAGTGGGAGTGTAAATGGGGAAGGGGTAAATAGGGACAGTGGGAGGGTGAATAGGGACGGTGGGAGGGGTAAATAGGGCAGGGGTAAGTAGGGACAGTGGGAGGGTAAATAGGGACGGTGGGAGGGGTAAATAGGGAAGAGGTAAATAGGGACAGTGGGAGGGTGAATAGGGACGGTGGGAGGGGTAAATAGGGCAGGGGTAAATAGGGACGGTGGAAGGGTAAATAGGGACGGTGGGAGGGGTAAATAGGGAAGGGGTAAATAGGGACAGTGGGAGGGTAAATAGGGACGGTGGGAGGGGTAAATAGGTAAGGGGTAAATAGGGACAGTGGGAGGGTAAATAGGGACGGTGGGAGGGTAAATAGGGAAGGGGTAAATAGGGACAGTGGGAGGGTAAATAGGGACGGTGGGAGGGGTAAATAGGGACGGTGGGAGGGTGAATAGGGACGGTGGGAGGGTGAATAGGGACAGTGGGAGGGTGAATAGGGACAGTGGGAGGGGTAAATAGGGAAGGGGTAAATAGGGATGGTGGGAGGGGTAAATAGGGACGGTGGGAGGGGTAAATAGGGACGGTGGGAGGGGTAAATAGACACGGCGGGAGGGGTAAATAGGGACGGCGGGAGGGGTAAATAGGGAATAGGTAAATAGGGACGGTGGGAGGGTAAATTGGGGCGGTGGGAGGGGTAAATAGGGACGGTGGGAGGGTGAATAGGGACGGTGGGGGCTGAATAGGGACAGTGTGATCGGAGGGGTAAATAGGGACGGTGGGAGGGGTAAATAGACACGGCGGGAGGGGTAAATAGGGACGGCGGGAGGTGTAAATAGGGACGGCGGGAGGGGTAAATAGGGAAGAGGTAAATAGGGACGGTGGGAGGGTAAATTGGGGCGGTGGGAGGGGTAAATAGGGACGGTGGGAGGGTCAATAGGGACGGTGGGAGGGGTAAATAGGGACGGCGGGAGGGGGAATAGGGACGGTGGGAGGGGTAAATAGGGACGGCGGGAGGGTGAATAGGGACGGTGGGAGGGGTAAATAGGGACGGTGGGAGGGTGAGTGGGGACGGTGGGAGGGTAAATGGGGAAGGGGTAAATAGGGACAGTGGGAGGGTGAATAGGGACGGTGGGAGGGGTAAATAGGGCAGGGGTAAATAGGGACAGTGGGAGGGTAAATAGGGACGGTGGGAGGGGTAAATAGGGAAGAGGTAAATAGGGACAGTGGGAGGGTGAATAGGGACGGTGGGAGGGGTAAATAGGGACGGTGGAAGGGTAAATAGGGACGGTGGGAGGGGTAAATAGGGAAGGGGTAAATAGGGACAGTGGGAGGGTAAATAGGGACGGTGGGAGGGGTAAATAGGGAAGAGGTAAATAGGGACAGTGGGAGGGTGAATAGGGACGGTGGGAGGGGTAAATAGGGACGGTGGAAGGGTAAATAGGGACGGTGGGAGGGGTAAATAGGGAAGGGGTAAATAGGGACAGTGGGAGGGTAAATGGGGAAGGGGTAAATAAGGACGGTGGGAGGGTAAATAGGGTTGGTGGGAGGGTAAATAGGGACGGTGGGAGGGGTAAATAGGGACTGCGGGAGGGGTAAATAGGGACGGTGGGGGGTGAATAGGGACGGTGGGGGGTGAATAGGGACGGTGGGGGGGTGAATAGGGACGGTGGGGGGGAGGGGTAAATAGGGTTGGTGGGAGGGTAAATAGGGACTGTGGGAGGGGTAAATAGGGACGGCAGGAGGGGTAAATAGGGACGGCGGGAGGGGTAAATGGGGACAGTGGGAGGGTAAATGGGGACAGTGGGAGGGTAAATGGGGAAGGGGTAAATAGGGACAGTGGGAGGGTGAATAGGGACGGTGGGAGGGGTAAATAGGGCAGGGGTAAGTAGGGACAGTGGGAGGGTAAATAGGGACGGTGGGAGGGGTAAATAGGGAAGAGGTAAATAGGGACAGTGGGAGGGTGAATAGGGACGGTGGGAGGGGTAAATAGGGCAGGGGTAAATAGGGACGGTGGAAGGGTAAATAGGGACGGTGGGAGGGGTAAATAGGGAAGGGGTAAATAGGGACAGTGGGAGGGTAAATAGGGACGGTGGGAGGGGTAAATAGGTAAGGGGTAAATAGGGACAGTGGGAGGGTAAATAGGGACGGTGGGAGGGTAAATAGGGAAGGGGTAAATAGGGACAGTGGGAGGGTAAATAGGGACGGTGGGAGGGGTAAATAGGGACGGTGGGAGGGTGAATAGGGACGGTGGGAGGGTGAATAGGGACAGTGGGAGGGTGAATAGGGACAGTGGGAGGGTGAATAGGGACAGTGGGAGGGTGAATAGGGACAGTGGGAGGGTGAATAGGGACAGTGGGAGGGGTAAATAGGGAAGGGGTAAATAGGGATGGTGTGAGGGGTAAATAGGGACGGTGGGAGGGGTAAATAGGGACGGTGGGAGGGGTAAATAGACACGGCGGGAGGGGTAAATAGGGACGGCGGGAGGGGTAAATAGGGAAGAGGTAAATAGGGACGGTGGGAGGGTAAATTGGGGCGGTGGGAGGGGTAAATAGGGACGGTGGGAGGGTGAATAGGGACGGTGGGGGCTGAATAGGGACAGTGTGATCGGAGGGGTAAATAGGGACGGTGGGAGGGGTAAATAGACACGGCGGGAGGGGTAAATAGGGACGGCGGGAGGTGTAAATAGGGACGGCGGGAGGGGTAAATAGGGAAGAGGTAAATAGGGACGGTGGGAGGGTAAATTGGGGCGGTGGGAGGGGTAAATAGGGACGGTGGGAGGGTCAATAGGGACGGTGGGAGGGGTAAATAGGGACGGCGGGAGGGGGAATAGGGACGGTGGGAGGGGTAAATAGGGACGGCGGGAGGGTGAATAGGGACGGTGGGAGGGGTAAATAGGGACGGTGGGAGGGTGAGTGGGGACGGTGGGAGGGTGAATGGGGACGGTGGGAGGGTAAATAGGGATGGTGGGAGGGGTAAATAGGGCAGGGGTAAATAGGGACAGTGGGAGGGTGAATAGGGACGGTGGGAGGGGTAAATAGGGACGGCGGGAGGGTAAATAGGGAAGGGGTAAATAGGGACAGTGGGAGGGTGAATAGGGATGGTGGGAGGGGTAAATAGGGCGGGGTAAATAGGGACAGTGGGAGGGTGAATAGGGACGGTGGGAGGGGTAAATAGGGAAGAGGTAAATAGGGACAGTGGGAGGGTGATTAGGGACGGTGGGAGGGGTAAATAGGGCAGGGGTAAATAGGGACGGTGGAAGGGTAAATAGGGACGGTGGGAGGGGTAAATAGGGAAGGGGTAAATAGGGATGGTGGGAGGGTAAATAGGGACGGTGGGAGGGGTAAATAGGGACGGTGGGAGGGGTAAATAGGGACGGTGGGAGGGGTAAATAGGGACGGCGGGAGGGGTAAATAGACACGGCGGGAGGGGTAAATAGGGAAGAGGTAAATAGGGACGGTGGGAGGGTAAATTGGGGCGGTGGGAGGGGTAAATAGGGACGGTGGGAGGGTGAATAGGGACGGTGGGGGCTGAATAGGGACAGTGTGATCGGAGGGGTAAATAGGGACGGTGGGAGGGGTAAATAGACACGGCGGGAGGGGTAAATAGGGACGGCGGGAGGGGTAAATAGGGACGGCGGGAGGGGTAAATAGGGAAGAGGTAAATAGGGACGATGGGAGGGTAAATTGGGGCGGTGGGAGGGGTAAATAGGGACGGTGGGAGGGTGAATAGGGACGGTGGGAGGGGTAAATAGGGACGGCGGGAGGGGGAATAGGGAAAGTGGGAGGGTGAATAGGGACGGTGGGAGGGGTAAATAGGGACGGTGGGAGGGTGAATGGGGACGGTGGGAGGGTAAATAGGGACGGCGGGAGGGTAAATAGGGAAGGGGTAAATAGGGACAGTGGGAGGGTGAATAGGGACGGTGGGAGGGGTAAATAGGGCAGGGGTAAATAGGGACAGTGGGAGGGTGAATAGGGACGGTGGGAGGGGTGAATAGGGACGGTGGGGGGGTAAATAGGGACGGTGGGGGGAGGGGTAAATAGGGTTGGTGGGAGGGTAAATAGGGACGGTGGGAGGGGTAAATAGGGACGGCGGGAGGGTGAATAGGGACAGCGGGAGGGTGAATAGGGACGGCAGGAGGGGTAAATGGGGACAGTGGGAGGGTAAATGGGGACAGTGGGAGGGTAAATGGGGAAGGGGTAAATAGGGACGGTGGGAGGGTAAATAGGGACGGTGGGAGGGGTAAATAGGGAAGAGGTAAATAGGGACAGTGGGAGGGTGAATAGGGACGGTGGGAGGGGTAAATAGGGACGGTGGAAGGGTAAATAGGGACGGTGGGAGGGGTAAATAGGGAAGGGGTAAATAGGGACAGTGGGAGGGTAAATAGGGACGGTGGGAGGGGTAAATAGGGAAGAGGTAAATAGGGACAGTGGGAGGGTGAATAGGGACGGTGGGAGGGGTAAATAGGGACGGTGGAAGGGTAAATAGGGACGGTGGAAGGGGTAAATAGGGAAGGGGTAAATAGGGACAGTGGGAGGGTAAATGGGGAAGGGGTAAATAAGGACGGTGGGAGGGTAAATAGGGTTGGTGGGAGGGTAAATAGGGACGGTGGGAGGGGTAAATAGGGACTGCGGGAGGGGTAAATAGGGACGGTGGGGGGTGAATAGGGACGGTGGGGGGTGAATAGGGACGGTGGGGGGGTGAATAGGGACGGTGGGGGGGAGGGGTAAATAGGGTTGGTGGGAGGGTAAATAGGGACTGTGGGAGGGGTAAATAGGGACGGCAGGAGGGGTAAATAGGGACGGCAGGAGGGGTAAATAGGGACGGCGGGAGGGGTAAATGGGGACAGTGGGAGGGTAAATGGGGACAGTGGGAGTGTAAATGGGGAAGGGGTAAATAGGGACAGTGGGAGGGTGAATAGGGACGGTGGGAGGGGTAAATAGGGCAGGGGTAAGTAGGGACAGTGGGAGGGTAAATAGGGACGGTGGGAGGGGTAAATAGGGAAGAGGTAAATAGGGACAGTGGGAGGGTGAATAGGGACGGTGGGAGGGGTAAATAGGGCAGGGGTAAATAGGGACGGTGGAAGGGTAAATAGGGACGGTGGGAGGGGTAAATAGGGAAGGGGTAAATAGGGACAGTGGGAGGGTAAATAGGGACGGTGGGAGGTGTAAATAGGTAAGGGGTAAATAGGGACAGTGGGAGGGTAAATAGGGACGGTGGGAGGGTAAATAGGGAAGGGGTAAATAGGGACAGTGGGAGGGTAAATAGGGACGGTGGGAGGGGTAAATAGGGACGGTGGGAGGGTGAATAGGGACGGTGGGAGGGTGAATAGGGACAGTGGGAGGGTGAATAGGGACAGTGGGAGGGTGAATAGGGACAGTGGGAGGGGTAAATAGGGAAGGGGTAAATAGGGATGGTGGGAGGGGTAAATAGGGACGGTGGGAGGGGTAAATAGGGACGGTGGGAGGGGTAAATAGACACGGCGGGAGGGGTAAATAGGGACGGCGGGAGGGGTAAATAGGGAAGAGGTAAATAGGGACGGTGGGAGGGTAAATTGGGGCGGTGGGAGGGGTAAATAGGGACGGTGGGAGGGTGAATAGGGACGGTGGGGGCTGAATAGGGACAGTGTGATCGGAGGGGTAAATAGGGACGGTGGGAGGGGTAAATAGACACGGCGGGAGGGGTAAATAGGGACGGCGGGAGGTGTAAATAGGGACGGCGGGAGGGGTAAATAGGGAAGAGGTAAATAGGGACGGTGGGAGGGTAAATTGGGGCGGTGGGAGGGGTAAATAGGGACGGTGGGAGGGTCAATAGGGACGGTGGGAGGGGTAAATAGGGACGGCGGGAGGGGGAATAGGGACGGTGGGAGGGGTAAATAGGGACGGCGGGAGGGTGAATAGGGACGGTGGGAGGGGTAAATAGGGACGGTGGGAGGGTGAGTGGGGACGGTGGGAGGGTAAATGGGGAAGGGGTAAATAGGGACAGTGGGAGGGTGAATAGGGACGGTGGGAGGGGTAAATAGGGCAGCGGTAAATAGGGACAGTGGGAGGGTAAATAGGGACGGTGGGAGGGGTAAATAGGGAAGAGGTAAATAGGGACAGTGGGAGGGTGAATAGGGACGGTGGGAGGGGTAAATAGGGACGGTGGAAGGGTAAATAGGGACGGTGGGAGGGGTAAATAGGGAAGGGGTAAATAGGGACAGTGGGAGGGTAAATAGGGACGGTGGGAGGGGTAAATAGGGAAGAGGTAAATAGGGACAGTGGGAGGGTGAATAGGGACGGTGGGAGGGGTAAATAGGGACGGTGGAAGGGTAAATAGGGACGGTGGGAGGGGTAAATAGGGAAGGGGTAAATAGGGACAGTGGGAGGGTAAATGGGGAAGGGGTAAATAAGGACGGTGGGAGGGTAAATAGGGTTGGTGGGAGGGTAAATAGGGACGGTGGGAGGGGTAAATAGGGACTGCGGGAGGGGTAAATAGGGACGGTGGGGGGTGAATAGGGACGGTGGGGGGTGAATAGGGACGGTGGGGGGGTGAATAGGGACGGTGGGGGGGAGGGGTAAATAGGGTTGGTGGGAGGGTAAATAGGGACTGTGGGAGGGGTAAATAGGGACGGCAGGAGGGGTAAATAGGGACGGCGGGAGGGGTAAATGGGGACAGTGGGAGGGTAAATGGGGACAGTGGGAGGGTAAATGGGGAAGGGGTAAATAGGGACAGTGGGAGGGTGAATAGGGACGGTGGGAGGGGTAAATAGGGCAGGGGTAAGTAGGGACAGTGGGAGGGTAAATAGGGACGGTGGGAGGGGTAAATAGGGAAGAGGTAAATAGGGACAGTGGGAGGGTGAATAGGGACGGTGGGAGGGGTAAATAGGGCAGGGGTAAATAGGGACGGTGGAAGGGTAAATAGGGACGGTGGGAGGGGTAAATAGGGAAGGGGTAAATAGGGACAGTGGGAGGGTAAATAGGGACGGTGGGAGGGGTAAATAGGTAAGGGGTAAATAGGGACAGTGGGAGGGTAAATAGGGACGGTGGGAGGGTAAATAGGGAAGGGGTAAATAGGGACAGTGGGAGGGTAAATAGGGACGGTGGGAGGGGTAAATAGGGACGGTGGGAGGGTGAATAGGGACGGTGGGAGGGTGAATAGGGACAGTGGGAGGGTGAATAGGGACAGTGGGAGGGTGAATAGGGACAGTGGGAGGGTGAATAGGGACAGTGGGAGGGGTAAATAGGGAAGGGGTAAATAGGGATGGTGTGAGGGGTAAATAGGGACGGTGGGAGGGGTAAATAGGGACGGTGGGAGGGGTAAATAGACACGGCGGGAGGGGTAAATAGGGACGGCGGGAGGGGTAAATAGGGAAGAGGTAAATAGGGACGGTGGGAGGGTAAATTGGGGCGGTGGGAGGGGTAAATAGGGACGGTGGGAGGGTGAATAGGGACGGTGGGGGCTGAATAGGGACAGTGTGATCGGAGGGGTAAATAGGGACGGTGGGAGGGGTAAATAGACACGGCGGGAGGGGTAAATAGGGACGGCGGGAGGTGTAAATAGGGACGGCGGGAGGGGTAAATAGGGAAGAGGTAAATAGGGACGGTGGGAGGGTAAATTGGGGCGGTGGGAGGGGTAAATAGGGACGGTGGGAGGGTCAATAGGGACGGTGGGAGGGGTAAATAGGGACGGCGGGAGGGGGAATAGGGACGGTGGGAGGGGTAAATAGGGACGGCGGGAGGGTGAATAGGGACGGTGGGAGGGGTAAATAGGGACGGTGGGAGGGTGAGTGGGGACGGTGGGAGGGTGAATGGGGACGGTGGGAGGGTAAATAGGGATGGTGGGAGGGGTAAATAGGGCAGGGGTAAATAGGGACAGTGGGAGGGTGAATAGGGACGGTGGGAGGGGTAAATAGGGACGGCGGGAGGGTAAATAGGGAAGGGGTAAATAGGGACAGTGGGAGGGTGAATAGGGATGGTGGGAGGGGTAAATAGGGCGGGGTAAATAGGGACAGTGGGAGGGTGAATAGGGACGGTGGGAGGGGTAAATAGGGAAGAGGTAAATAGGGACAGTGGGAGGGTGATTAGGGACGGTGGGAGGGGTAAATAGGGCAGGGGTAAATAGGGACGGTGGAAGGGTAAATAGGGACGGTGGGAGGGGTAAATAGGGAAGGGGTAAATAGGGATGGTGGGAGGGTAAATAGGGACGGTGGGAGGGGTAAATAGGGACGGTGGGAGGGGTAAATAGGGACGGCGGGAGGGGTAAATAGGGACGGCGGGAGGGGTAAATAGGGAAGAGGTAAATAGGGACGGTGGGAGGGTAAATTGGGGCGGTGGGAGGGGTAAATAGGGACGGTGGGAGGGTGAATAGGGACGGTGGGGGCTGAATAGGGACAGTGTGATCGGAGGGGTAAATAGGGACGGTGGGAGGGGTAAATAGACACGGCGGGAGGGGTAAATAGGGACGGCGGGAGGGGTAAATAGGGACGGCGGGAGGGGTAAATAGGGAAGAGGTAAATAGGGACGATGGGAGGGTAAATTGGGGCGGTGGGAGGGGTAAATAGGGACGGTGGGAGGGTGAATAGGGACGGTGGGAGGGGTAAATAGGGACGGCGGGAGGGGGAATAGGGAAAGTGGGAGGGTGAATAGGGACGGTGGGAGGGGTAAATAGGGACGGTGGGAGGGTGAATGGGGACGGTGGGAGGGTAAATAGGGACGGCGGGAGGGTAAATAGGGAAGGGGTAAATAGGGACAGTGGGAGGGTGAATAGGGACGGTGGGAGGGGTAAATAGGGCAGGGGTAAATAGGGACAGTGGGAGGGTGAATAGGGACGGTGGGAGGGGTGAATAGGGACGGTGGGGGGGTAAATAGGGACGGTGGGGGGAGGGGTAAATAGGGTTGGTGGGAGGGTAAATAGGGACGGTGGGAGGGGTAAATAGGGACGGCGGGAGGGGTAAATAGGGACGGTGGGAGGGTGAATAGGGACGGCGGGAGGGTGAATAGGGACGGCAGGAGGGGTAAATGGGGACAGTGGGAGGGTAAATGGGGACAGTGGGAGGGTAAATGGGGAAGGGGTAAATAGGGACGGTGGGAGGGTAAATAGGGACGGTGGGGGGGTGAATAGGGACGGTGGGGGCTGAATAGGGACAGTGTGAGGGGAGGGGTAAATAGGGACGGTGGGAGGGTGAATAGGGACGGTGTGAGGGGTAAATAGGGCAGGGGTAAATAGGGACGGTGGGAGGGTGAATAGGGACGGTGGGAGGGGTAAATAGGGCAGGGGTAAATAGGGACAGTGGGAGGGTGAATAGGGACGGTGGGAGGGGTAAATAGGGCAGGGGTAAATAGGGACGGTGGAAGGGTAAATAGGGACAGTGGGAGGGTAAATAGGGACGGTGGGAGGGGTAAATAGGGAAGGGGTAAATAGGGACGGTGGGAGGGTAAATAGGGACGGTGGGAGGGGTAAATAGGGAAGGGGTAAATAGGGACGGTGGGAGGGTAAATAGGGACGGTGGGAGGGGTAAATAGGGAAGGGGTAACTGGGGCGGTGGGAGGGTAAATAGGGACGGTGGGAGGGGTAAATAGGGACAGTGGGAGGGTGAATAGGGACGGTGGGAGGGTGAATAGGGAAGGGGTAAATAGGGGCGGTGGGAGGGTAAATAGGGACGGTGGGAGGCGTAAATAGGGACGGTGGGAGGGGTAAATAGGGACGGTGGGAGGGGTAAATAGGGACGGTGGGAGGGTGAATAGGGACGGTGGGGGGGTGAATAGGGACGGTGGGGGGGTGAATAGCGACGGTGGGGGGGTGAATAGCGACGGTGGGGGGGTGAATAGCGACGGTGGGGGGGTGAATAGCGACGGTGGGGGGGTGAATAGCGACGGTGGGGGGGTGAATAGGGACGGTGGGGGGGTGAATAGGGACGGTGGGAGGGTGAATAGGGACGGTGGGGGGGTGAATAGGGACGGTGGGAGGGGTAAATAGGGACGGTGGGGGGGTAAATAGGGACGGTGGGAGGGTGAATAGGGACGGTGAATAGGGACGGTGGGGGGGTGAATAGCGACGGTGGGGGGTGAATAGCGACGGTGGGGGGGTGAATAGCGACGGTGGGGGGGTGAATAGCGACGGTGGGGGGGTGAATAGCGACGGTGGGGGGGTGAATAGCGACCGTGGGGGGGTGAATAGCGACCGTGGGGGGGTGAATAGCGACGGTGGGGGGGTGAATAGCGACGGTGGGGGGGTGAATAGCGACGGTGGGGGGGTGAATAGCGACGGTGGGGGGGTGAATAGCGACGGTGGGGGGGTGAATAGCGACGGTGGGGGCTGAATAGGGACTGTGTGATCGGAGGGGTAAATAGGGACGGTGGGGGGGTAAATAGGAACGGTGGGGGGGTGAATAGGGACGGTGGGAGGGGTAAATAAGGACGGTGGGGGGGGTAAATAGGGACGATCGGAGGGGTAAATAGGGACGGTGGGAGGGGTAAATAGGGACGGTGGGGGGTGAATAGCGACGGTGGGGGGGTGAATAGCGACGGTGGGGGGTGAATAGCGACGGTGGGGGGGTGAATAGCGACCGTGGGGGGGTGAATAGCGACGGTGGGGGGGTGAATAGCGACGGTGGGGGGGTGAATAGCGACAGTGGGGGGGTGAATAGCGACGGTGGGGGGGTGAATAGCGACGGTGGGGGCTGAATAGGGACTGTGTGATCGGAGGGGTAAATAGGGACGGTGGGGGGGTAAATAGGGACGGTGGGAGGGCTAAATAGGGACGGTGGGAGGGCTAAATAAGGACGGTGGGAGGGCTAAATAGGGACGGTGGGGGGGGTAAATGGGGACGGTAAATGGGGACGGTGGGAGGGTAAATGGGGACAGTGGGAGGGTAAATGGGGAAGGGGTAAATAGGGACGGTGGGAGGGTAAATAGGGATGGTGGGGGGGTAAATAGGGAAGGGGTAAAGAGGGACAGTGGGAGGGTAAATAGGGACGGTGGGGGGGTGAATAGGGACGGTGGGGGGGTAAATAGGGACGGTGGGGGGAGGGGTAAATAGGGTTGGTGGGAGGGTAAATAGGGACGGTGGGAGGGGTAAATAGGGACGGCGGGAGGGGTAAATAGGGACGGTGGGAGGGTGAATAGGGACGGCGGGAGGGTGAATAGGGACGGCAGGAGGGGTAAATGGGGACAGTGGGAGGGTAAATGGGGACAGTGGGAGGGTAAATGGGAAGGGGTAAATAGGGACGGTGGGAGGGTAAATAGGGACGGTGGGGGGGTGAATAGGGACGGTGGGGGCTGAATAGGGACAGTGTGAGGGGAGGGGTAAATAGGGTTGGTGTGAGGGTAAATAGGGACGGTGGGAGGGGTCAATAGGGACGGTGGGAGGTTAAATGGGGACAGTGGGAGGGTAAATGGGGACAGTGGGAGGGTAAATGGGGATGGGGTAAATAGGGACGGTGGGTGGGTAAATAGGGACGGTGGGGGGGTGAATAGGGACAGTGTGAGGGGAGGGATAAATAGGGTTGGTGGGAGGGTAAATAGGGACGGTGGGAGGGGTAAATAGGGACGGTGGGAGGGGTAAATAGGGACGGTGGGAGGGATAAATAGGGACGGTGGGAGGGATAAATAGGGACGGGGGAGGGAGAATGGGGACGGTGGGAGGGGTAAATAGGGAAGAGGTAAATAGGGACGGTGGGAGGGGTAAATAGGGACGGTGGGAGGGGTAAATAGGGACGGTGGGAGGGGTAAATAGGGACGGTGGGAGGGGTAAATAGGGACGGTGGGAGGGTGAATAGGGACGGTGGGAGGGTGAATAGGGACGGTGGGAGGGTAAATTGGGGCGGTGGGAGGGTAAATTGGGGCGGTGGGAGGGGTAAATAGGGACGGTGGGAGGGGTAAATAGGGACGGTGGGAGGGTGAATAGGGACGGTGGGAGGGGTAAATAGGGACAGTGGGAGGGTGAATAGGGACGGTGGGAGGGGTAAATAGGGACGGTGGGAGGGGTAAATAGGGACGGTGGGAGGGGTAAATAGGGACGGTGGGAGGGGTAAATAGGGACGGTGGGAGGGGTAAATAGGGACGGTGGGAGGGGTAAATAGGGACGGTGGGAGGGGTAAATAGGGACGGTGGGAGGGGTAAATAGGGACGGTGGGAGGGTAAATGGGGACGGTGGGAGGGTAAATGGGGACGGTGGGAGGGTAAATGGGGACGGTGGGAGGGTAAATGGGGACAGTGGGAGGGTAAATGGGGACAGTGGGAGGGTAAATAGGGACGGTGGGAGGGTAAATGGGGACAGTGGGAGGGTAAATGGGGACAGTGGGAGGGTAAATGGGGACGGTGGAGGGTAAATGGGGACGGTGGGAGGGTAAATATGGACGGTGGGGGGTGAATAGGGACGGTGGGAGGGGAGGGGTAAATAGGGTTGGTGGGAGGGTAAATAGGGACGGCGGGAGGGGTAAATAGGGACGGCGGGAG
>NW_027311352.1:17500-29764 GCF_047496795.1 Chiloscyllium punctatum | reverse complement strand
GGCATGCACTCATACCTGTCATTAAAGTGCTATGCCCGTGGAACCGTTTTTCGGATGCCTTTCAGAACGGTCCCGCGCCGCCATTTTGTTCTAAAAATCGTGTTCCCATATATCTCCGGTACCCCGCCAACCTCACTGCGGAAAAACTACAAGTGGCACTGAATGGGTCTGAATTCCAAATTTGACTGCATCGGTCTGGAACTCGGTCCGGTCAAAACCGTTTGGATTTTTCTCGGTCCGGACTTCCGCGACAGACAAAGTTAAAGTTTTCGGGCTGCAGGCACAAAACGACAGCTGGCCATTTGCCGGGCTCAATTCACCCAATTCCTCCGGCACTTCGGAGCACATGTTCGGTGTAAGTTTGCGAATCTTTCCCGATGCTGCAGCATTTTCCTCCGCTGACACTTAGAATATTTTTCACACTTTGCTGAAAATTTTTCTAAGTGTTTTTTTCCAAGTTTTCCTGGTTACTGATTTCTTCTTTTTAAACATTTTTCTAAGTTTTTCTGGTTACTGATTTCTTCTTTTTAAACATTTTTCGCAGTTTGTCTGGTTACTGATTTCTTCTTTTTAAACATTTTTCGCCGTTTTTCTGGTTACTGATTTCTTCTTTTTAAACATTTTTCGCCGTTTTTCTGGTTACTCATTTCTTCTTTTTAAACATTTTTCTAAGTTTTTTCTGGTTACTGATTTCTTCTTTTTAAACATTTTTCTAAGTTTTTTCTGGTTACTCATTTCTTCTTTTTAAACATTTTTCTAAGTTTTTCTGGTTACTCACTTCTTCTTTTTAAACATTTTTCTAAGTTTTTCTGGTTACTGATTTCTTCTTTTTAAACATTTTTCGCCGTTTTTCTGGTTACTGATTTCTTCTTTTTAAACATTTTTCGCCGTTTTTCTGGTTACTGATTTCTTCTTTTTAAACATTTTTCTAAGTTTTTCTGGTTACTCATTTCTTCTTTTTAAACATTTTTCTAAGTTTTTCTGGTTACTGATTTCTTCTTTTTAAACATTTTTCTAAGTTTTTTCTGGTTACTCATTTCTTCTTTTTAAACATTTTTCTAAGTTTTCCTGGTTACTCACTTCTTCTTTTTAAACATTTTTCTAAGTTTTTCTGGTTACTGATTTCTTCTTTTTAAACATTTTTCTAAGTTTTTCTGGTTACTCATTTCTTCTTTTTAAACATTTTTCTAAGTTTTTCTGGTTACTGACTTCTTCTTTTTAAACATTTTTCGCAGTTTGTCTGGTTACTGATTTCTTCTTTTTAAACATTTTTCGCCGTTTTTCTGGTTACTGATTTCTTCTTTTTAAACATTTTTCTAAGTTTTTCTGGTTACTCACTTCTTCTTTTTAAACATTTTTCTAAGTTTTCCTGGTTACTGATTTCTTCTTTTTAAACATTTTTCTAAGTTTTTCTGGTTACTGATTTCTTCTTTTTAAACATTTTTCTAAGTTTTTCTGGTTACTGATTTCTTCTTTTTAAACATTTTTCGCAGTTTGTCTGGTTAATGATTTCTTCTTTTTAAACATTTTTCTAAGTTTGTCTGGTTACTGATTTCTTCTTTTTAAACATTTTTCTAAGTTTTTCTGGTTACTCACTTCTTCTTTTTAAACATTTTTCTAAGTTTTCCTGGTTACTCATTTCTTCTTTTTAAACATTTTTCGCAGTTTTTCTGGTTACTGATTTCTTCTTTTTAAACATTTTTCTAAGTTTTCCTGGTTACTGATTTCTTCTTTTTAAACATTTTTCTAAGTTTTTCTGGTTACTGATTTCTTCTTTTTAAACATTTTTCTAAGTTTTTCTGGTTACTGATTTCTTCTTTTTAAACATTTTTCTAAGTTTTTCTGGTTACTCACTTCTTCTTTTTAAACATTTTTCTAAGTTTTTCTGGTTACTCACTTCTTCTTTTGAAACATTTTTCTAAGTTTTTCTGGTTACTGATTTCTTCTTTTTAAACATTTTTCGCAGTTTGTCTGGTTACTGATTTCTTCTTTTTAAACATTTTTCGCAGTTTTTCTGGTTACTGATTTCTTCTTTTTAAACATTTTTCTAAGTTTTTCTGGTTACTGATTTCTTCTTTTTAAACATTTTTCTAAGTTTTTCTGGTTACTCACTTCTTCTTTTTAAACATTTTTCTAAGTTTTTCTGGTTACTCACTTCTTCTTTTGAAACATTTTTCTAAGTTTTTCTGGTTACTGATTTCTTCTTTTTAAACATTTTTCGCAGTTTGTCTGGTTACTGATTTCTTCTTTTTAAACATTTTTCGCCGTTTTTCTGGTTACTGATTTCTTCTTTTTAAACATTTTTCTAAGTTTTTCTGGTTACTCACTTCTTCTTTTTAAACATTTTTCTAAGTTTTTCTGGTTACTGATTTCTTCTTTTTAAACATTTTTCGCAGTTTTTCTGGTTACTGATTTCTTCTTTTTAAACATTTTTCTAAGTTTTTCTGGTTACTGATTTCTTCTTTTTAAACATTTTTCTAAGTTTTTCTGGTTACTGACTTCTTCTTTTTAAACATTTTTCTAAGTTTTCCTGGTTACTGATTTCTTCTTTTTAAACATTTTTCGCAGTTTGTCTGGTTACTGATTTCTTCTTTTTAAACATTTTTCGCAGTTTTTCTGGTTACTGATTTCTTCTTTTTAAACATTTTTCTAAGTTTTTCTGGTTACTGATTTCTTCTTTTTAAACATTTTTCTAAGTTTTTCTGGTTACTCACTTCTTCTTTTTAAACATTTTTCTAAGTTTTTCTGGTTACTCACTTCTTCTTTTGAAACATTTTTCTAAGTTTTTCTGGTTACTGATTTCTTCTTTTTAAACATTTTTCTAAGTTTTTCTGGTTACTGATTTCTTCTTTTTAAACATTTTTCGCAGTTTGTCTGGTTACTGATTTCTTCTTTTTAAACATTTTTCGCCGTTTTTCTGGTTACTGATTTCTTCTTTTTAAACATTTTTCTAAGTTTTTCTGGTTACTCACTTCTTCTTTTTAAACATTTTTCTAAGTTTTTCTGGTTACTGATTTCTTCTTTTTAAACATTTTTCGCAGTTTTTCTGGTTACTGATTTCTTCTTTTTAAACATTTTTCTAAGTTTTTCTGGTTACTGATTTCTTCTTTTTAAACATTTTTCTAAGTTTTTCTGGTTACTCACTTCTTCTTTTTAAACATTTTTCTAAGTTTTCCTGGTTACTGATTTCTTCTTTTTAAACATTTTTCGCAGTTTGTCTGGTTACTGATTTCTTCTTTTTAAACATTTTTCGCAGTTTTTCTGGTTACTGATTTCTTCTTTTTAAACATTTTTCTAAGTTTTTCTGGTTACTGATTTCTTCTTTTTAAACATTTTTCTAAGTTTTTCTGGTTACTCACTTCTTCTTTTTAAACATTTTTCTAAGTTTTTCTGGTTACTCACTTCTTCTTTTGAAACATTTTTCTAAGTTTTTCTGGTTACTGATTTCTTCTTTTTAAACATTTTTCGCCGTTTTTCTGGTTACTGATTTCTTCTTTTTAAACATTTTTCTAAGTTTTTCTGGTTACTCACTTCTTCTTTTTAAACATTTTTCTAAGTTTTTCTGGTTACTGATTTCTTCTTTTTAAACATTTTTCGCAGTTTTTCTGGTTACTGATTTCTTCTTTTTAAACATTTTTCTAAGTTTTTCTGGTTACTGATTTCTTCTTTTTAAACATTTTTCTAAGTTTTTCTGGTTACTGACTTCTTCTTTTTAAACATTTTTCTAAGTTTTCCTGGTTACTGATTTCTTCTTTTTAAACATTTTTCGCAGTTTGTCTGGTTACTGATTTCTTCTTTTTAAACATTTTTCGCAGTTTTTCTGGTTACTGATTTCTTCTTTTTAAACATTTTTCTAAGTTTTTCTGGTTACTGATTTCTTCTTTTTAAACATTTTTCTAAGTTTTTCTGGTTACTCACTTCTTCTTTTTAAACATTTTTCTAAGTTTTTCTGGTTACTCACTTCTTCTTTTGAAACATTTTTCTAAGTTTTTCTGGTTACTGATTTCTTCTTTTTAAACATTTTTCTAAGTTTTTCTGGTTACTGATTTCTTCTTTTTAAACATTTTTCGCAGTTTGTCTGGTTACTGATTTCTTCTTTTTAAACATTTTTCGCCGTTTTTCTGGTTACTGATTTCTTCTTTTTAAACATTTTTCTAAGTTTTTCTGGTTACTCACTTCTTCTTTTTAAACATTTTTCTAAGTTTTTCTGGTTACTGATTTCTTCTTTTTAAACATTTTTCGCAGTTTTTCTGGTTACTGATTTCTTCTTTTTAAACATTTTTCTAAGTTTTTCTGGTTACTGATTTCTTCTTTTTAAACATTTTTCTAAGTTTTTCTGGTTACTCACTTCTTCTTTTTAAACATTTTTCTAAGTTTTCCTGGTTACTGATTTCTTCTTTTTAAACATTTTTCGCAGTTTGTCTGGTTACTGATTTCTTCTTTTTAAACATTTTTCGCAGTTTTTCTGGTTACTGATTTCTTCTTTTTAAACATTTTTCTAAGTTTTTCTGGTTACTCACTTCTTCTTTTATAACATTTTTCTAAGTTTTCCTGGTTACTGATTTCTTCTTTTTAAACATTTTTCTAAGTTTTCCTGGTTACTGATTTCTTCTTTTTAAACATTTTTCTAAGTTTTTCTGGTTACTCATTTCTTCTTTTTAAACATTTTTCGCAGTTTTTCTGGTTACTGATTTCTTCTTTTTAAACATTTTCCTAAGTTTTCCTGGTTACTGATTTCTTCTTTTTAAACATTTTTCTAAGTTTTCCTGGTTACTCATTTCTTCTTTTTGATCATTTTTCTAAGTTTTCCTGGTTACTGATTTCTTCGTTTTGAACATTTTTCTAAGTTTTCCTGGTTACTCACTTCTTCTTTTCAAACATTTTTCTTCGTTTTTCTGTTTACTCATTTAGCACTTTCAGGCACTTTCCGATCATTTCCTCGTTCCCGATTTCACCCTTTAAAACGCTTTCGGGCATTTCCCTAAGTTTTGCGGTTCACTCGTTTGGGACTCACTGACACCTTCTCTAGCTTCCCTGCTCACTTTTTTCGTACTGTTGAGAAAATTCGAACCCTTTCCTTAACTATGCCGGTTACTGACTTCACCGCTTCAGACCCTTGTCCCCGTAATGAAAGATACCATTTCCCACCGTGGGAAATGCACGAAAATCGGACTGAACACGGGGGAGGCTCCCCCCTCGAAGGCGAGACCGTCGGCAGAACCGCCGGGTCAAACCCGGCTGAGCTACCCGGCTTACAAGTCTCAAAGTCGGTATGAGCAGTCACGTCCACCCCCATTCCCTTTTGGACCACTTCCCACGGTTCCAAATGCATGAAAATCGGCCTGTACACGGGGGAGGCACCCGCCTCGAAGACGAGACCGTCGGCAGAACCGCCGGGTCAAACCCGGCTGAGCTACCCGGCTCGGAAGCGCCAAAGTCGGGTTGAGCAGTCACATTCACTCCCATCCCCTTTTGGGCAACTTCCCACGGTTGGAAATGCATGGAAATCGGACTGAACACGGGGGAGGCTCCCCCCTCGAAGGCGAGACCGTCGGCAGAACCGCCGGATCAAACCCGGCTGAGCTACCCGGCTTACAAGTCTCAAAGTCGGTATGAGCAGACACGTCCACCCCCATTCCCTTTTGGACCACTTCCCACGGTTCGAAATGCATGAAAATCGGCCTGTATACGGGGGAGGCACCCGCCTCGAAGACGAGACCGTCGGCAGAACCGCCGGGTCAAACCCGGCTGAGCTACCCGGCTCGGAAGCGCCAAAGTCGGGTTGAGCAGTCACATTCACTCCCATCCCCTTTTGGGCAACTTCCCACGGTTGGAAATGCATGGAAATCGGACTGAACACGGGGGAGGCTCCCCCCTCGAAGGCGAGACCGTCGGCAGAACCGCCGGATCAAACCCGGCTGAGCTACCCGGCTTACAAGTCTCAAAGTCGGTATGAGCAGACACGTCCACCCCCATTCCCTTTTGGACCACTTCCCACGGTTCGAAATGCATGAAAATCGGCCTGTATACGGGGGAGGCACCCGCCTCGAAGACGAGACCGTCGGCAGAACCGCCGGGTCAAACCCGGCCGGGCTACCCGGGTTAGAAGCCCTAGAGTCGGGTTGAGCAGTCACAATCACTCCCATCCCCTTTTGAACCTGTTCCCACCGTTGGAAATGCACGAAAATCGGCCTGTACACGGGGGAGGCTCCCCCCTCGAAGGCGAGACCGTCGGCAGAACCGCCGGGTCAAACCCGGCTGAGCTACCCGGCTTACAAGTCTCGAAGTCGGGTTGAGCAGTCACATTCACTCCCATCGACTTTTGGGCAACTTCCCACCGTTGCAAATGCATGAAAATCGGCCTGTACACGGGGGAGGCACCCGCCTCGAAGTCGAGACCGTCGGCAGAACCGCCGGGTCCAACCCGGCTGAGCTACCCGGCTTACAAGTCTCAAAGCCGGGTTGGGCAGTCACGTTCACCCCCATTCCCTTTTGGATCACTTCCCACGGTTCGAAATGCACGAAAACCGGCCTGTACACGGGGGAGGGTCCGCCCTCGAAGGCGAGACCGTCGGCAGAACCGCCGGGTCAAACCTGGCTGAGCTACCCGGCTTACAAGTCTCAAAGTCGGGTTGAGCAGTCACGTTCACTCCCATCGACTTTTAGACCACTTCCCACGGTTCGAAATGCACGAAAATCGGCCTGTACACGGGGGAGGCACCCGCCTCGAAGACGAGACCGTCGGCAGAACCGCCGGGTCAAACCCGGCCGAGCTACCCGGCTTAAAAGTCTCAAAGTCGGTATGAGCAGTCACATTCACCCCCATTCCCTTTTGGACCACTTCCCACGGTTGGAAATGCATGAAAATCGGCCTGGACACGGGGGAGGCTCCCCCCTCGATGACGAGACCGTCGGCAGAACCGCCGGAACAAACCCGGCTGAGCTACCCGGCTTACAAGTCTCAAAGTCGGTATGAGCAGACACGTCCACCCCCATTCCCTTTTGGACCACTTCCCACCGTTGGAAATGCACGAAAATCGGCCTGTACACGGGGGAGGCACCGGCCTCGAAGACGAGACCGTCGGCAGAACCGCCGGGTCAAACCCGGCTGAGCTACCCGGCTTACAAGTCTCAAAGTCGGGTTGAGCAGTCACATTCACTCCCATCGACTTTTGGGCAACTTCCCACGGTTCGAAATGCACAAGATTCGGCCTGAACACGGGGGACGCTCCCCCCTCGAAGGCGAGACCGTCGGCAGACCCGCCGGGTCAAACCCGGCTGAGCTACCCGGCTCGGAAGCGCCAAAGTCGGTATGAGCAGTCACGTTCACTCCCATCCCCTTTTGGACCGCTTCCCACGGTACGAAATGCATGAAAATCGGCCTGTACACGGGGGAGGCACCCGCCTCGAAGACGAGACCGTCGGCAGAACCGCCGGGTCAAACCCGGCTGAGCTACCCGGCTTACAAGTCTCAAAGTCGGGTTGAGCAGTCACATTCACTCCCATCGACTTTTGGGCAACTTCCCACGGTTCGAAATGCACAAAATTCGGCCTGAACACGGGGGACGCTCCCCCCTCGAAGGCGAGACCGTCGGCAGAACCGCCGGGTCAAACCCGGCTGAGCTACCCGGCTTAAAAGTCTCAAAGTCGGTATGAGCAGTCACATTCACCCCCATTCCCTTTTGGACCACTTCCCACGGTTGGAAATGCATGAAAATCGGCCTGGACACGGGGGAGGCTCCCCCCTCGATGACGAGACCGTCGGCAGAACCGCCGGAACAAACCCGGCTGAGCTACCCGGCTTACAAGTCTCAAAGTCGGTATGAGCAGACACGTCCACCCCCATTCCCTTTTGGACCACTTCCCACCGTTGGAAATGCACGAAAATCGGCCTGTACACGGGGGAGGCACCGGCCTCGAAGACGAGACCGTCGGCAGAACCGCCGGATCAAACCCGGCCGAGCTACCCGGGTTAGAAGCCTCAGAGTCGGGTTGAGCAGTCACGTCCACCCCCATTCCCTTTTGGACCACTTCCCACGGTTCGAAATGCACGAAAATCGGCCTGTACACGGGGGAGGGAGCCGCCTCGAAGACGAGACCGTCGGCAGAACCGCCGGTTCAAACCCGGCTGAGCTACCAGGCTCGGAAGCGCCAAAGTCGGGTTGAGCAGTCACATTCACTCCCATCCCCTTTTGGGCAACTTCCCACCGTTGCAAATGCATGAAAATCGGCCTGTACACGGGGGAGGGAGCCGCCTCGAAGACGAGACCGTCGGCAGAACCGCCGGATCAAACCCGGCTGAGCTACCAGGCTCGGAAGCGCCAAAGTCGGTATGAGCAGTCACATTCACTCCCATCCCCTTTTGGGCCACTTCCCACGGTTCGAAATGCACGAAAATCGGACTGAACACGGGGGAGGCTCCCCCCTCCAAAACGAGACCATCGGCAGAATCGACGGGTCAAACCCGGCCGAGCTACCCGGGTTAGAAGCCTCAAAGTCGGGTTGAGCAGTCACGTCCACCCCCATCCCCTTTTGGACCACTTCCCACGGTTCGAAATGCACGAAAATCGGCCTGTACACGGGGGAGGCACCCGCCTCGAAGACGAGACCGTCGGCAGACCCGCCGGATCAAACCCGGCCGAGCTACACGGCTTACAAGTCTCAATGTCGGTATGAGCAGTCACGTCCACCCCTATTCCCTTTTGGACCACTTCCCACGGTACGAAATGCATGAAAATCGGCCTGTACACGGGGGAGGCACCCGCCTCGAAGACGAGACCGTCGGCAGAACCGCCGGGTCAAACCCGGCTGAGCTACCCGGCTCGGAAGCGCCAAAGTCGGGTTGAGCAGTCACATTCACTCCCATCGACTTTTGGGCAACTTCCCACGGTTCGAAATGCACAAAATTCGGCCTGAACACGGGGGACGCTCCCCCCTCGAAGGCGAGACCGTCGGCAGAACCGCCGGGTCAAACCCGGCTGAGCTACCCGGGTCGGAAGCGCCAAGGTCGGTATGAGCAGTCACATTCACTCCCATCCCCTTTTGGACCGCTTCCCACGGTTTGAAATGCACGAAAATCGGCCTGTACACGGGGGAGGCTCCGCCCTCGAAGGCGAGACCGACGGCAGAACCGCCGGGTCAAACCCGGCCGGGCTACCCGGGTTAGAAGCCTCAGAGTCGGGTTGAGCAGTCACATTCACCCCCATCCCCTTTTGAACCTCTTCCCACCGTTGGAAATGCACGAAAATCGGCCTGTACACGGGGGAGGCGCCCCTCTCGAAGGCGAGACCGACGGCAGAACCGCCGGGTCAAACCCGGCCGAGCTACCCGGGTTAGAAGCCTCAGAGTCGGGTTGAGCAGTCACATTCACCCCCATTCCCTTTTGGACCACTTCCCACGGTACGAAATGCATGAAAATCGGCCTGTACACGGGGGAGGCACCCGCCTCGAAGACGAGACCGTCGGCAGAACCGCCGGGTCAAACCCGGCTGAGCTACCCGGGTCGGAAGCGCCAAGGTCGGTATGAGCAGTCACATTCACTCCCATCCCCTTTTGGACCGCTTCCCACGGTTTGAAATGCACGAAAATCGGCCTGTACACGGGGGAGGCTCCGCCCTCGAAGGCGAGACCGACGGCAGAACCGCCGGGTCAAACCCGGCCGGGCTACCCGGGTTAGAAGCCTCAGAGTCGGGTTGAGCAGTCACATTCACCCCCATCCCCTTTTGAACCTCTTCCCACCGTTGGAAATGCACGAAAATCGGCCTGTACACGGGGGAGGCCCCCCTCTCGAAGACGAGACCGTCGGCAGACCCGCCGGATCAAACCCGGCCGAGCTACACGGCTTACAAGTCTCGATGTCGGTATGAGCAGTCACGTCCACCCCCATTCCCTTTTGGACCACTTCCCACGGTACGAAATGCATGAAAATCGGCCTGTACACGGGGGAGGCACCCGCCTCGAAGACGAGACCGTCGGCAGAACCGCCGGGTCAAACCCGGCTGAGCTACCCGGCTCGGAAGCGCCAAAGTCGGGTTGAGCAGTCACATTCACTCCCATCCCCTTTTGGGCCACTTCCCACGGTTCGAAATGCATGAAAATCGGCCTGTACACGGGGGACGCTCCCCCCTCGAAGGCGAGGCCGTCGGCAGAACCGCCGGGTCAAACCCGGCTGAGCTACCCGGGTTAGATGCCTCAAAGTCGGGTTGAGCAGTCACATTCACCCCCATCCCCTTTCGGCCCCCTTCCCACGGTTGGAAATGCATGAAAATCGGCCTGTACACGGTGGGCGCTCCCCCCTCGAAGGTGAGACCTTCGGCAGAACCGCCGGGTCAAATCCTGCCGAGCTACCCGCGTTAGAGGTCTCAATGTCGGCTTCAGCAGTCACATTCAATCCCATTCCCGTTTGGACCTCTTCCCGCCGATGGAAATGCACAAAATTCGGCCTGAACACGCGGGACGCTCCCCCCTCGAAGGCGAGACCGTCGCCAGAACCGCCGGGTCAAATCCGGCTGAGCTACCCGCGTTACAGGTCTCAAAGTCGGGTTGAGCAGTCACGTTCACCCCCATCCCCTTTCGGACCCCTTCCCACGGTTGGAAATGCATGAAAATCGGCCTGTACACGGTGGGCGCTCCCCCCTCGAAGGTGAGACCTTCGGCAGAACCGCCGGGTCAAATCCGGCCGAGCTACCCGCGTTAGAGGTCTCAATGTCGGCTTCAGCAGTCACATTCAATCCCATTCCCGTTTGGACCTCTTCCCGCCGATGGAAATGCACAAAATTCGGCCTGAACACGCGGGAGGCTCCCCCCTCGAAGGTGAGACCTTCGGCAGAACCGCCGGGTCAAATCCGGCCGAGCTACCCGCGTTAGAGGTCTCAATGTCGGCTTCAGCAGTCACATTCAATCCCATTCCCGTTTGGACCTCTTCCCGCCGATGGAAATGCACAAAATTCGGCCTGAACACGCGGGACGCTCCCCCCTCGAAGGCGAGACCGTCGCCAGAACCGCCGGGTCAAATCCGGCCGAGCTACCCGCGTTAGAGGTCTCAATGTCGGCTTCAGCAGTCACATTCAATCCCATTCCCTTTTGGAACACTTCCCGCCGTTAACAATGCACGATATTCGGCCTGAACACGCGGGACGCTCCCCCCTCGAAGGTGAGACCTTCGGCAGAACCGCCGGGTCAAATCCTGCCGAGCTACCCGCGTTAGAGGTCTCAATGTCGGCTTCAGCAGTCACATTCAATCCCATTCCCGTTTGGACCTCTTCCCGCCGATGGAAATGCACAAAATTCGGCCTGAACACGCGGGGCGCTCCCCCCTCGAAGGCGAGACCGTCGCCAGAACCGCCGGGTCAAATCCGGCTGAGCTACCCGCGTTACAGGTCTCAAAGTCGGCTTCAGCAGTCACATTCAATCCCATTCCCTTTTGGAACACTTCCCGCCGTTAACAATGCACGATATTCGGACTGAACACGGGGGCCGGTCCGCCCTCGAAGTCAACACCGTCCGCAGAACCGCCGGGGCAAATCCGGCTGAGCTACCCCGCCCCCGAACACTCAAAGTCCCTCTGAAGCCTTGCATTCGCCTCCTTGGAAAATTGACGTCAAACATTACCAAAATCGGGGGCACGAGCACTAAAGCTAAGTCTCACCCTTTCCCTATCCCTAACCAGGAACCGAACGCCCACCCTCAGCCTCACACCAACGCCGGTGCCACTCCAGACAGACACACCCTTCAAAACCACACCCATCCGGCCATGCAACTCAAAAAGGGTCCAAATTCAGAAACACCCCCTTCAAAAGGCACTCCATCCTCGGCCACACCACCGGGACATGCTCCCCTCGGCGATAATTAAGCCCCCACCACTATTTGAAGCCAACCGCAGCCGCAACTCGAACGGAGAAATCAGTAACCAATTCAAAAATGCGCTTGGTTACTGATTTCTACTGAGCCGAAAAAATTCTAAGTGTCGGTGGTTACTGATTTATACCAACCCGAAAATATTCTAAGTGTCGGTGGTTACTGATTTATACCAACCCGAAAAAATTCTAAGTGTCAGTGGTTACTGATTTATACCAACTCGAAAAAATTCTAAGTGTCAGTGGTTACTGATTTATACCAACCCGAAAATATTCTAAGTGTCAGTGGTTACTGATTTGTACCGACCCGAAAATATTCTAAGTGTCAGTGGTTACTGATTTATACCAACCCGAAAAAATTCTAAGTGTCAGTGGTTACTGATTTATACCAAGTCGAAAAAATTCTAAG
>NW_027311352.1:7500-10000 GCF_047496795.1 Chiloscyllium punctatum | reverse complement strand
AGGCAGACCCCCCACTGGAGGCTCAACACTTCGTGGCAGCTCCGTGTCCCAGAGACCAGGAGGGTTGGCACACACACACAGTGTGAACCACCGACAGCCATTCTGGGACCGGTGACAGCCGTGCTGGCCCCACTGCCACGACACAGACGGACGCCAGGCCGCGCTCCCCGGCGGGGGGATGGCGTCGAGCCTGACGAACGGAATGTGCAGGGTGGGGGGGAAAGGCCAAGCGCTCCGACGCCGGAGGGCTCCGGAGTCTGAACTTAGGGGGACAAAGAGGACGGGTCCTCTGCGACACCCCAGCCGCGCTCTCGCCAGCCAAGGCGAGTGCGATTGATTGCCAAACGACCCTCAGACAGGCGTGGCCCCGGGAAGAACCCGGGGCCGCAAAGTGCGTTCAAAGTGTCGATGATCAATGTGTCCTGCAATTCACATTAATTCTCGCAGCTAGCTGCGTTCGTCATCGACGCACGAGCCGAGTGATCCACCGTCAAGAGTTGTCTGAGTTTGTTTTAGGTCTCTCCCTCGCCAGAGGAAAGCGACCCGGACCGCACATACGCTCCCCACCTTGAGCTACAGCCACCTGCACGCCGGCGTGCGGGCGGAGCAGGGTGGCGTGAAGCGATGGGGAGCACCATCCTGGTGCGGCCCGCAGAAACATACGTCTATTGGGGGGAGGAGGACAGGGCGCCCAAGAGGCGATGCGTGCCCCAACGCACCGCAGCGACGGAGGCAGGATCACCGCCACCATGTCGCCCGCCTAGTATCACGAGGCGTGCAGCAGCTTTGCCCTAGGAAAAGCAGAGGCGGGAACGGGCACCGGCCATCGGTTCGGCAGCGTCACTGACGCGTGCACGTGGCGGCGTGTCGGCGAGCGGACTTCCTGCGAGGAGGCGGGGGCGGCACTCGCCCGAGCAGACGCCCGCCCGGCCCAGCCACCGCCGAGGTGGACTGGGAGTCGCGGCAACGGCTCGTCATACTCGTTCCCACACTCACAGCGCAGCTTGCCCGCAAGCCACCGACCACCGATCGACGCCAGGCGCCCCGACCGAGAGCGGGATCGCTCGTTCGCCCTGCTGGCAGTTCGCTGGGGATCACTACTGCACGGAGCTCGGAGACCGACGGGCGGCAACTCGAGAGTCTTTAAACCACCACCCCCATCCCGCAAGTGCAAAGAGGCTGTATACGCACAGACGGGTGAGGGGAATAGGTACCCCGTCGGGTTTGAAGGGAGCGTGACTAGATAGCAACGATGTAAACCCAGCCGATTTGGGAGCGAAAGACCGGCGCCTGCATCACCGGCTTCGTTTCCCGTGGCTGGAGAGTACACCGAAACCCTCCGTCTGTCGCGAGCTCCCGACGACGCGGTGCCGCCAAGCAGCAGGGCCGGACCTGGTGTGGCTCCCCTCGTCGATCACAGACCGGTCGGCACTACTGACGAGACGGTGGAACGGGCTTCGCCCCTTGTGACGAAGGGTGATGCGAACCCGCCCGCCCGCGTGCGTTCGGGGTGGACTCGGCAAACGGAGATTTGAAATCGGAAAGTGTCCTCCTGCCCCGCGCAGGTAGGCGCCCAACAGTTGTGGGGGGTTTGGCGGTGACCACGGCTGCAGGGCCTGCTACCCCGACGAGCTCTCCTGCTGGCCCCGAAACCACCCTCGCGAGACAAGTTGAAACGGAAACGGGCGTACCCCCAAGCCGACGATCCTTTCTTATTTGTTACTTTTTTTTTCACTTGCTCGAGTTGTGGCGATTTGGCGGTGACCACGGCTGCAGGGCCTGCTACCCCGACGAGCTCTCCTGCTGGCCCCGAAACCACCCTCGCGAGACAAGTTGAAACGGAAACGGGCGTACCCCCAAGCCGACAGAGATCCTTTCTTATTTGTTACTTTTTTTTTTCACTTGCTCGAGTTGTGGGGGTTTGGCGGTGACCACGGCTGCAGGGCCTGCTACCCCGACGAGCTCTCCTGCTGGCCCCGAAACCACCCTCGCGAGACAAGTTGAAACGGAAACGGGCGTACCCCCAAGCCGACGATCCTTTCTTATTTGTTACTTTTTTTTTTCACTTGCTCGAGTTGTGGGGGTTTGGCGGTGACCACGGCTGCAGGGCCTGCTACCCCGACGAGCTCTCCTGCTGGCCCCGAAACCACCCTCGCGAGACAAGTTGAAACGGAAACGGGCGTACCCCCAAGCCGACGATCCTTTCTTATTTGTTACTTTTTTTTTCACTTGCTCGAGTTGTGGGGGTTTGGCGGTGACCACGGCTGCAGGGCCTGCTACCCCGACGAGCTCTCCTGCTGGCCCCGAAACCACCCTCGCGAGACAAGTTGAAACGGAAACGGGCGTACCCCCAAGCCGACGATCCTTTCTTATTTGTTACTTTTTTTTTCACTTGCTCGAGTTGTGGGGGTTTGGCGGTGACCACGGCTGCAGGGCCTGCTACCCCGACGAGCTCTCCTGCTGGCCCCGAAACCACCCTCGCGAGACAAGTTGAAACGGA
>NW_027311352.1:0-2500 GCF_047496795.1 Chiloscyllium punctatum | reverse complement strand
TGCGCGAGGTCTGCTCTCTTCACAAGAGGCTTTATTAGGGAGTGCTAAGGCAAGGTTCTGTGCCCTCCACCCTCATCGCAACACCCATGGGAGCCTCCGGTCGTCAATAGACCGCCGCACCGGCCTCTGACTGACTCTCAGAATGGACGGAAAGAGCCGGGTAAGCCTTTCAAAAGATTCGACCACGTGCCGAAAACTTTAGACTTCCGTGAGCTCTCCGGCTTGCACCGAGACCCGAAGTCGACGTGCGAAGCACCACGGGACCCCTTTCGCCTGCAGGTCCCGAGCCGCCTTTATTTGCTGTTACGAGCATCGTGTGCCCCATACCTGCGTGACGAGCACCGCAGGGCGGCAGAGCCATCGCACTTGGCCGGGTGGCAGAGGAGGACCAGACTATTCACAGATAGCGGCCCAACGACTCCCAGAGCCGGTCGTGCGGCGCGCGAGGTCTGCTCTCTTCACAAGAGGCTTTATTAGGGAGTGCTAAGGCAAGGTTCTGTGCCCTCCACCCTCATCGCAACACCCATGGGAGCCTCCGGTCGTCAATAGACCGCCGCACCGGCCTCTGACTGACTCTCAGAATGGACGGAAAGAGCCGGGTAAGCCTTTCAAAAGATTCGACCACGTGCCGAAAACTTTAGACTTCCGTGAGCTCTCCGGCTTGCACCGAGACCCGAAGTCGACGTGCTAAGCACCACGGGACCCCTTTCGCCTGCAGGTCCCGAGCCGCCTTTATTTGCTGTTACGAGCATCGTGTGCCCCATACCTGCGTGACGAGCACCGCAGGGCGGCAGAGCCATCGCACTTGGCCGGGTGGCAGAGGAGGACCAGACTATTCACAGATAGCGGCCCAACGACTCCCAGAGCCGGTCGTGCGGCGCGCGAGGTCTGCTCTCTTCACAAGAGGCTTTATTAGGGAGTGCTAAGGCAAGGTTCTGTGCCCTCCACCCTCATCGCAACACCCATGGGAGCCTCCGGTCGTCAATAGACCGCCGCACCGGCCTCTGACTGACTCTCAGAATGGACGGAAAGAGCCGGGTAAGCCTTTCAAAAGATTCGACCACGTGCCGAAAACTTTAGACTTCCGTGAGCTCTCCGGCTTGCACCGAGACCCGAAGTCGACGTGCTAAGCACCACGGGACCCCTTTCGCCTGCAGGTCCGAGCCGCCTTTATTTGCTGTTACGAGCATCGTGTGCCCCATACCTGCGTGACGAGCACCGCAGGGCGGCAGAGCCATCGCACTTGGCCGGGTGGCAGAGGAGGACCAGACTATTCACAGATAGCGGCCCAACGACTCCCAGAGCCGGTCGTGCGGCGCGCGAGGTCTGCTCTCATCACAAGAGGCTTTAGGGAGTGCTCAGGCAAGGGTCAGCCCGCAGCCTTCCTGGCAACACCCAGGGGAACCAGGCCACTCGCGTCTCTCGCCTTCATTTTCGACACGAGCGCCTGCGGAGGGCCACCACCCCCTCCGATTGTCAAGAGACCTCCGCACCGGCCTCTGACTTACTCTCAGAATGGACGGAAAGAGCCGGGTAAGCCTTTGAAAAGATTCGACCACGTGCCGAAAACTTTAGACTTCCGTGAGCTCTCCGGCTTGCACCGAGACCCGAAGTCGACGTGCTTAGCACCACGGGACCCCTTTCGCCTGCAGGTCCCGAGCCGCCTTTTATTTTTGTTACGAGTATCGTGTTCCCCAAACCTGGGTGACGAGCACCGCAGGGGCGGCAGAGCCATCGCGCTTGTCCGGGTGGCAGAGGAGGACCAGACTATTCACAAATAGCGGCCCAACGACTCCCAGAGCCGGTCGTGCGGCAGGCGAGGTCTGCTCTCATCACAAGAGGCTTTAGGGAGTGCTCAGGCAACGGTCAGCCCGCAGCCTTCTTGGCAACACCCAAGGGAACCAGGCCACTCGCGTCTCTCGCCTTCATTTTGGACACGAGCGCCTGTGGAGGGACGGCCGGAGTCAACGTGGGGTTTGCCCGCCCTCCAATAGTGTCAAAAGACCGCCGCACAAGTCTCTGACTGACTCTTAGAACAGACAGAAAGAGTTTGTCAAATCTGTCAAAAAATTGACAAAGTGTCAAAAATTCGACTTCCAAGAGCTCTCCGGCATGCACTCATACCTGTCATTAAAGTGCTATGCCCGTGGAACCGTTTTTCGGATGCCTTTCAGAACGGTCCCGCGCCGCCATTTTGTTCTAAAAATCGTGTTCCCATATATCTCCGGGTACCCCGCCAACCTCACTGCGGAAAAACTACAAGTGGCACTGAATGGGTCTGAATTCCAAATTTGACTGCATCGGTCTGGAACTCGGTCCGGTCAAAACCGTTTGGATTTTTCTCGGTCCGGACTTCCGCGACAGACAAAGTTAAAGTTTTCGGGCTGCAGGCACAAAACGACAGCTGGCCATTTGCCGGGCTCAATTCACCCAATTCCTCCGGCACTTCGGAGCACATGTTCGGTGTAAGTTTGCGAATCTTTCCCGATGCTGCAGCATT
>NW_027311351.1:0-29778 GCF_047496795.1 Chiloscyllium punctatum | reverse complement strand
CCCCCCTCTCTTCCCCCCCCCTCTCTTCCCCCCCCCTCTCTTCCCCCCCCCTCTCTTCCCCCCCCCTCTCTTCCCCCCCCCTCTCTTCCCCCCCCCTCTCTTCCCCCCCCCTCTCTTCCCCCCCCTCTCTTCCCCCCCCCTCTCTTCCCCCCCCCTCTCTTCCCCCCCCCTCTCTTCCCCCCCCCTCTCTTCCCCCCCCCTCTCTTCCCCCCCCCTCTCTTCCCCCCCCTCTCTTCCCCCCCCCTCTCTTCCCCCCCCCTCTCTTCCCCCCCTCCTCTCTTTCCCCCCCTCCTCTCTTTCCCCCCCTCCTCTCTTTCCCCCCCTCCTCTCTTTCCCCCCCTCCTCTCTTTCCCCCCCTCTCTTCTTTCCCCCCCTCTCTTCTTTCCCCCCCTCTCTTCTTTCCCCCCCTCTCTTCTTTCCCCCCCCTCTCTTCTTTCCCCCCCCTCTCTTCTTTCCCCCCCCTCTCTTCTTTCCCCCCCCTCTCTTCTTTCCCCCCCCTCTCTTCTTTCCCCCCCCTCTCTTCTTTCCCCCCCCTCTCTTCTTTCCCCCCCCTCTCTTCTTTCCCCCCCCTCTCTTCTTTCCCCCCCCTCTCTTCTTTCCCCCCCCTCTCTTCTTTCCCCCCCCTCTCTTCTTTCCCCCCCCTCTCTTCTTTCCCCCCCCTCTCTTCTTTCCCCCCCCTCTCTTCTTTCCCCCCCCTCTCTTCTTTCCCCCCCCTCTCTTCTTTCCCCCCCCTCTCTTCTTTCCCCCCCCTCTCTTCTTTCCCCCCCCTCTCTTCTTTCCCCCCCCTCTCTTCTTTCCCCCCCCCTCTCTTCTTTCCCCCCCCCTCTCTTCTTTCCCCCCCCCTCTCTTCTTTCCCCCCCCTCTCTTCTTTCCCCCCCCTCTCTTCTTTCCCCCCCCTCTCTTCTTTCCCCCCCCTCTCTTCTTTCCCCCCCCTCTCTTCTTTCCCCCCCCTCTCTTCTTTCCCCCCCCTCTCTTCTTTCCCCCCCCTCTCTTCTTTCCCCCCCCTCTCTTCTTTCCCCCCCCTCTCTTCTTTCCCCCCCCTCTCTTCTTTCCCCCCCCTCTCTTCTTTCCCCCCCCTCTCTTCTTTCCCCCCCCTCTCTTCTTTCCCCCCCCTCTCTTCTTTCCCCCCCCTCTCTTCTTTCCCCCCCCTCTCTTCTTTCCCCCCCCTCTCTTCTTTCCCCCCCCTCTCTTCTTTCCCCCCCCTCTCTTCTTTCCCCCCCCTCTCTTCTTTCCCCCCCCCTCTCTTCTTTCCCCCCCCTCTCTTCTTTCCCCCCCCTCTCTTCTTTCCCCCCCCTCTCTTCTTTCCCCCCCCTCTCTTCTTTCCCCCCCCTCTCTTCTTTCCCCCCCCTCTCTTCTTTCCCCCCCCCTCTCTTCTTTCCCCCCCCCTCTCTTCTTTCCCCCCCCTCTCTTCTTTCCCCCCCCTCTCTTCTTTCCCCCCCCTCTCTTCTTTCCCCCCCCTCTCTTCTTTCCCCCCCCTCTCTTCTTTCCCCCCCCTCTCTTCTTTCCCCCCCCTCTCTTCTTTCCCCCCCCTCTCTTCTTTCCCCCCCCTCTCTTCTTTCCCCCCCCTCTCTTCTTTCCCCCCCCTCTCTTCTTTCCCCCCCCTCTCTTCTTTCCCCCCCCTCTCTTCTTTCCCCCCCCTCTCTTCTGTCCCCCCCCTCTCTTCTGTCCCCCCCCTCTCTTCTGTCCCCCCCCTCTCTTCTGTCCCCCCCCTCTCTTCTGTCCCCCCCCTCTCTTCTGTCCCCCCCCTCTCTTCTGTCCCCCCCCTCTCTTCTTTCCCCCCCCTCTCTTCTTTCCCCCCCCTCTCTTCTTTCCCCCCCCTCTCTTCTTTCCCCCCCCTCTCTTCTTTCCCCCCCCTCTCTTCTTTCCCCCCCCTCTCTTCTTTCCCCCCCCTCTTTCTTCTCCCCCCCTCTTTCTTCTCCCCCCCTCTTTCTTCCCCCCCCCCTCTTTCTTCCCCCCCCCTCTTTCTTCCCCCCCCCCTCTTTCTTCCCCCCCCCTCTTTCTTCCCCCCCCCCTCTTTCTTCCCCCCCCCCTCTTTCTTCCCCCCCCCTCTTTCTTCCCCCCCCCTCTTTCTTCCCCCCCCTCTTTCTTTTCCCCCCCCCCTTTCTTTCTCCCCCCCCCCCCCCCCCCTTTCTTCCCCCCCCCTTTTCAGGAAAAGACTTCACGTATTTATCCTATCCATTCCCCTGATGACGTTATAAACCTCTATAAGGTCACCCCTCAGCCTCCGACGCTCCAGGGAAAACAGCCCTAGCTGATTCAACCTCTCCCTATAGCTCAAATCCTCCAACCCTGGCAACGTCCTTGTAAATCTTTTCTGAACCCTTTCAAGTTTCACAACATTTTTCCAATACGAAGGAGACAAGAATTGCACGTAATGTTCCAAAAGTGGCCTAACCAATATCCTGTACAGCTGCAACATGACCTTCCAACTCCTGTACTCAATACTCTGACCAATAAAGGAAAGCATACCAAACGCCACCTTCACTATCCTATCTACCTGCAACTCCACTTTCAAGGAGCTATGAACCTGCACTTCAAGGTCTTTGTTCAGCAACACTCCCTCAGACCTTCCCATTAAGTGTGCAAGTCCTGCTAAGATTTACTTTTCCAAAATACAACACCTCGCATTTATCTAAATTAAACACCATCTGCCACTTCTCAGCCCATTGACCCATCTGATCAAGATCCTATTGTAATCCGAGGTAACCTCCTTCGCTGTCCGCTACACTTCCAATTTTGGTGTCCTCTACAAACTTACTAACTGTACCTCTTATGCTCGCATGCAAATCATTTATGTAAATGACAAAACTAGAGGACCCAGCATCGATCCTTGTGGCACTCCACTGGTCACAGGCCTCCAGTCTGAAAAACAACCCACCACCATCATCCTTTGTCTTCTACCTTTGAGCCAAATGGCTAGTTCTCCCTGTATTCCATGAAATCTAACCTTGCTAGCCAGTCTCCCATGGGGAACCTTGTCGAACGCCTGACTGAAATCCATATAAATCACACCTACCATTCTGCCATCATCAATCCTCTTTGTTACTTCTTCAAAAAACTCAATCAAGTTTGTGAGACGTGATTTCCCACACACAAAGCCACATTGACTATCTCTAATCAGTCCTTGCCTTTCCAAATACATGTATATCCTATCCCTCAGGATTCCCTCCAACAACTTGCCCACCACTGATGTCAGGCTCACTGGTCTATAGTTCTCTGGCTTTTCCTTATCACCTTTCTTAAACAGTGGCACCACGTTAGCCAACCTACAGTCTTGCGGCACCTTACCTGTGTCTATCGATGATACAAATATCTCAGTAAGAAGCCCAGCAATCACTTCCCTAAGTTCACACGGAGTCCTAAGATACACCTGATCAGGTGCAGGGGATTTATCCACTTTTATGCATTTCAAGAAATCCAGCACTTCCTCCTCTGTAATATGGACATTTAGCAAAATGACACCATCTATTTTCCTACATTCTCTATCTTCCATATCCTTTTCCACAGTAAATACTGATGCAAAATTCTCGTTTAGTATCTCTCCCATCTCCTGCGGCTCCACACAAAGGCCGCCTTGCTGCTCTTTGAGGGGCCCTATTCTTTCCCTAGTTGCGCCTTTGTCCTTTAATGTATTTGTCAAAACCCTTTGGATTCCCCTTAACTCTATTTGCCAACTCTATCTCCCCTTTTTGCCCCCTGGATTTCTCTCTCAAGTATACTCCTACTGAGGTGATGGTAAATCTTTTGACAGTTCTTGGTGGGAAGGACTTGGTGGCTGTGACTGAAGACAAGAATGCTTTCTTGTTCACCTGTGATCTAAAAATTCATAACAATAATACAGCGGCTTTAGTGTAATGTGACTAAGGAGGATAGGGTTAAACTGTGATAGTTCTCGGTGGTATTAAAATGAACAGACAAATGGTGGATGGAATTAACACAGAAATATGAAGCAATTCATTTTGGGAGGGAGAATGACGAGAGGCAGTTTAAAATAGTGGCAGTGCAGATGCACCTGGGGGTGTAATTCATTGAAAGTGGCAGGGCAGATTGAAAAACCTTTTGATAAAGTTTGTAGCATCTTGGCTGTTAGAAATAAGAGCATAGAGTGCAAAAGCAAGGAAGTTGGCCTGAAGTTATATAAAACTTCGCATTTAGCCTCAAGTGGAGTATGTGCAATCCCTGCGTCATGTGTTTGGCAGCTTGTAAAAGCATTGGGGAGGATGCAGGCGAGATTAATGTGAATGGTGAAGTGACCATAGTGTGGAGCACATTGCTATTTCTGCAGAGGACTGGCATGACCATGACTGACGGCCTTCTGTGCTGTGTAGCAATTCTGTGATTCTGACGGCAGTATTTTGGTGGACAAGAAAAAAGAAACAGCCATATAATGTAAAAATTATGGGTTGTTGTGAAATATCTGCAAGCTCGGAGTTAAATCAGAGTATATATTGCAAACAGAGTTAATGTAAAATGAATCAGAAAAGGCTATTTGGTCTATTGAGTGTGATGTTTTCACAGGCCAAGTACAATCTGCCCAATTATTGATTGTATATCACCTTAATAAATCAGCAGAATGGGCCTTTGCCAAGATTTTCCCAAATCTCCATAGATAACTGTTCATTAATTTTCATTACATTAATGTAGACTTAGACCATCATTATTCATAACTGCCAATTTGCTTCTCTTGTGTGTTAATTATTCCAGCTTAACGAAAGCAATTTTGGTTGCTAGAGTATTGAGGCTTTTAGTATTTAATCCCGATCTCATTTCAAGCATTAATTCCATGAAGAAAAAAGCCTTGCACTTAGAGTCATAGAGATGTACAGCATGGAAACAGACCCTTTGCTCCAACCCGTCCATGCCAACCAGGTATCCCAACCCAATCTAGTCCCACCTGCCAGCACCCGGCCCGTATCCCTCCAAACCCTTCCTATTCATATACCCATCCAAATGCTTTTTAAATGTTGCAATTGTACCAGCCTCCACCACTTTCTCTGGCAGCTGATTCCATACATGTACCACCCTCTGCGTGAAAAGGTTGTCCCTTAGGTCTCTTTCATATCTTTCCTCTCTCACCCTAAACCTATGCCCTCTAGTTCTGGACTCCCCCACCCCACAGAAAATACCTTGTCTACTTACCCTATCTATGCCCCTCATAATTTTATAAACCTCAATCAGGTCACCCCTCAGCCTCTGACTCAATGATCCAGTAAAAACAGCACTAGCCTATTCAACCTCTCCCTGTAGCTCAAATCCTCCATCTTTGGCAACATGTAAATATTTTCTGAACCCTTTCAAGTTTCACAACATCCTTATGATAGGAAAGAGACCAGAACTGCACATAATATTCCAACAGTGGCCTAACCAATGTCCTGTACAGCTGCAACATGACCTCTCAACTCCTGTACTCAATACTCTGACCAATAAAGGAAGGCATACCAAATGTCACCTTCACTATCTTATCTAACTGTGACTCTACGTTCAAGGAGTTCTGAACCTGCAGTCAGAGTTCTCTTTGTTCAGCAACACTCCCTGGGACCTTACCATTAAGTGTATAAGCCCTGCTAAGATTTGCTTTTCCAAACTGCAACACCTTGCATTTATCTAAACTAACTCCATCTGCCACTCCTCAGCCTATTGTTCCATCTGATCAAGATCCTGTTGTAATCTGAGGTAACCTTCTTTGCTGTCCACTACACCTCCAATTTTGGTGCCATCTGCAAACTTACAAACTATACCTCCTATTTTCACATCCAAATCATTTATATAAATACTAAAGTGTTTCTTTGAATTAATTAGCTCATGTCTCTTGGTAGTTGATTCTCTGGCTTTCTGACTTCATCTGGGTCAAAAACGCTGTCAGAGTCAAGGTTTTCTATAATGGATATTAATAGTCAGTAGCAGCTACACCTGGTCTGTGAAATGGATATTCTCACCACTACTTCAATTTGAGCTTAGAGTCATAGATTTATACAGCATGGAAACAGACCTCTCGGTCCAACTTGTCCATGCCGAACAGATATCCCAAATTAGTCCAGTCTCATTTCCCATATCCCTCTAAACCCTTTCTATTCATGTGTCCATCCAGATGCCTTTTAAATATTCTAATTGCACAAACCTCCACCACCACCTCTAGCAGCTAATTCCATACATGCACCACCCTCTGCATGAAAAGGTTGCCTCTCAGGTCCCTTTTATATATTTCCCCTCTCACCTTAAACTTATGTCCTGTAGTTTTGGACTCACCTACTCTATCTATGCCTCTCATGATTTTATAAACCTCTATAAGGTCACTCCTTAGCCACCTCTGCTCCAGGGAAAATAGCCCTGCCTGTAGTTCAAACCCTCCAAACCCAGCAAATTGTCCTTGTAAATCTTTTCTTCACCCTTTCAAGTTTCACAACACCCTGCTTATAGCGGGGAGACAGGAATTGCACGCAGTATTCCAAAAGTGGCCTAATCAGTGTCCTGTACAGCCACAACATGACATCTCAACTTCATGCACGGACCAATAAAGGCAAATGTGCCAAACACCACCGTCACTACCCTATCTATCTGCAACCTCGCCTTCAAGGAACTATGCACCTGCAACCCAAGAACTTTGTTCAGCAACACTCCCCAGGACTTTACCATTAAGTATGTAAGACTTTATGTTCTCACTGAATCCCCATCCATTTACTGCTTGTTTTTTTTTCCCCATTGTCCTAGCAATTCTCTCTCCTACCATTTCTCTTTCATATTAAGCTGCCAGTTCAACAATGCAAGCCAATCTTGTTACCGAGTTGCCCATCAGCCTAAATGATTTGCCCATCAGCCTAAATGATAAGTCTTGGCAAGATGTTTGTCAGAACAGGTATCAGAGTGGAGCTTGGTTCTGTCCTTGCCAAACATTCTGGTGTACTCACATCCAGCAAAGATCACTGGATAGCAATCAGAAGTAGGTTCCCAGGCCAATTCTTTCTCCAGCCCTGAGTCATTGGAATCAGTTGTGATGAATTACACATAAGCAGGCAGGTATTCAATTACTGGGGTACAACAGGGCTCAGAAACTGAGACCTTCCTTGTCTATACAGTTAAGGCACTCACTTTCTTGCCAAAAAGTCATTTGGTTGGTCCATGGTCCATGTTAGATATTTTAGGCTGTATGTCTTAGTCAAAACTTCAAACAGTAATTTAAGATGAGGGTAGTGGAAAAAAACAAAGTTAGATAGAGATTCCTAATACAATGGGCAATGGATAAATAGGTAGAGTCTGGATATAAAAAGGGCCTATTCTCACCATCCCCTTTGTGTGCTGGAAAGTTAACTGTGCATTAGATAAACCAAATTTCAGAGGAACAGGAAGGTAACATACAAAACTGAATGCAGAACTGTTTGAATAATTGTATTACGAACCATTATTCCAAAGAAGGTGACTGTTAACTTTTGATTTTCTACACTGATTATGAATGAGAGAAATTTCACCTACAAAGCAGTTCCATGCCCGGCCATTTCCTGTTTCTTTCGCTTCCTTCGCAAGTTCGTGTTACCAAATCCAAACTGCTTGTCACAGCTTCTCGCTGGCTAGAATGTAAATATTATATTAAAATATTATATTAAATTAAAATAATGGTGTGTTTGGTTGTACATTCTTAATTTTTGAGAAATAGAAATGGATACTGCTAACTGGAGTAAATCAGAATCATTCTCTAGAAAGATTGCAGAGGAATCAATGAAAATGCTTGCAAATGGGGTGTCTACTCACTAACATGTTTTTGCTGATTGCTCCTCACTAAATGCAATTCGATAAATAGCTATTTTTCTGACATTGACTATCTATCAATTTGATGGAAGCACAGGTGTTGTCCTGTCTGTTTTTTCTATTGTAGCCATTGGGATGAAGCAGCTGTCATTTTGCTCATACACATTGCCCCCCACTTGCACCTCACCTGCAGTCCCAAAGAAAATCCTCACAAGGCAAGTGCTCAATCTCAACAGAGCACTTCTGAGCAAACTGAGCTGCTTCATTTCCCTGTTCTAGGATTGAAACAGTAGTCGAGTCTGCTTGAACTTGGAACTGTTTTCCCATGATGGCAAAGGATTGGAGAGATGATAAATTGCTCCCTTGCCATCCACAAGGGTTAAGAAGAGTTGTTTTTAAAAAATTATAAAAATTGAATGAACCTTTCATGTGTGAAACAGCTGAAGGAATGTAATGTCGAATGTCTGATTGCACAACAGCATGTGGGAGAAAATCACAGATCAGTGTTCACTAACAGAATGGATGTTGTAAGGAATCTCCAGGATCTATTAAGATTTGTGAATACAGGAGCGATATTTCTCTGTTGTCTGAAATTTGGGAAGAAATACTGGTGTCATGTAACACTAATATTCTGTTTGCTTTGATCAATGTCACGTATTAAAGGAGAAATAGTTATTGCTTGAAATGCTCCTCAATTTTAAAAATCAAAGAATACTCACCAGAATTTTGAATGATTTTTATTAAGGCATCAATATAGTCCTTGATCATTTTTTTAAGCCTGACAATTTGGACGTCTGAATCTTGAGCTTTCTTTTATTCCATCGTGCTCTGATTGTCAAAAAGACTGGAAGGAAATAATGATTTATTCTGGGCTTACAACTGCATTATGGGTTTATGTACTATAATGTAGAAAGTGTCATCTTTTCACTGGCAAAGCTACTCTCTCATATTGGCAAACTTGTAGTTTTGCATGCTAATGGTTCCTGGAACCTGTCACAATGTGTCTAAGCTACATTTCTGCATAATTGCTCAGTGTCATGTACCATTTACGGGATGGAATCCGTCCCCAATTTAAAACTGTTTTTAGCACCAACATTTTGAAGTTTATTACTTTAATCTAAGCAGCATGACCAAGGTGTGTAGTTACCCAAAATAATTCTCAACACTTAAAAGGAAGGTTTTCCACTGTTTAATTTTCAGTGCACCTTGCTTGGTACCCTTTTCGTTATCGTTCCAGTTTACCTGTCAAGGGGGTTGGCTGAAAGCTTAATAGAATCATTAATATCTTGCATGATGTTGTGCATCATCTACTTCCCCAATTAAATAAAAGACGCAAGATCTACATAGCGTATCAGTTATATCTTGCATTCAATCCTCGATCATTTGATTTTCTTGCTTTTAATAAAAATGGCTATGGTTTGGTAATGAATTAGTCATATTGTCATACAGCACAGAAGCAGAAACTTCAATCCCACTCACCCGCACCAACCAGATATCCTGAACTGATCTAGTCCCATTTGCCAGCATTTGCCCCATATTAAACCATTACTATTCATGTAACCATCCAGAAGCCTTTTTAAAGATTGTAATTGTATCCGCTGCCTCCACTTCCTCTGGCAGCTCCTTCCACACAGAGACACCACCCTCTCCTTGAAAAGGTTACCCCTCAGGTCCTTTTTTAAATCTCTCCCTCTCGCTTTCAACTTATACCCTCTAGTTTTGGGTATACCCCACCATAGGAAACAAACCTTGGCTATTCACCCTTCAAAAGTTTACAAATGTCTATAAGGTCACCCCTCAGCCTCCGTTCCGGGAGAAAAATCCCCAGCCTATTCAACCTCTCCCCTATAAATGAAATCCTGTAATCCTGGCAACATCCTTGTAAATCTTTTCTGCAGCCTCCAAGTTTAGCAACAACCTTCCTATAGAAGTTGGCGCTAGTAAGATTGACAATAATTTTCTCTATCAGTCATCAGTTCATTGAGGTCTTATGATTGACCACCATTCTCAGTGTATTCTCTCATTATATAAGATGGTGCTGATACCGGGTGGAGTGTTTACCATGGGAACTGATGAACCAGCAATACCTCAGGATGGAGAGGGCCCAGCCAGAAAAGTTCAGGTCAAGCAGTTCTACATGGATATGTATGAAGTCACCAACGCCGAATTTGAGAGATTTGTCAAAGCTACCAACTACACCACAGAGGTATGAAGTCCTTTAAGCTTTCTATCGTTCCTTTATCATTGTATTTTTTTGAGCAAAAAATTATCTTTCAACTGTCCAGTGTTTCTTCATGTTTCTTGATTAAAATATCTTCCCTGAACTAGGATATCATCCATTGCACCCAGTAGTACTTTGGCAGCAGCTTGCATTTTAAGGTTCAAATAAAATGCTTAATGGTACTTCACAAAAATGGATGTCAACTTAAAGAACCTGAGATTAGGAGATGCGATTGATAGTTTTCTTCTCTGGAAAGGTAAACTTTTAGAGGAGGGAAAGTGGTTATGGAGGTAATTGTAGGAAGTAAGTAGTGGAAGACAAAGCATGGGTAGCAGGAACCCAAGCTTTAGTTGGAGGAATGGAATGTTTGGGGAAGGGGAGCTTGTCGGGCTGTAGGAACGTAGAGAAATAGGATGAGGTGAGGCCCTGGATTGCTTTGAACAATGAACTAGCTAAGCAATTAACAAATTAAGGTAAGTAGTTACACTCAGTCAAAGGTTTCCATTCCTTGGTGTTTTCTAAGATGGTGGTGGTGATGAGAAAAGATGTTCTCAACTTGTCAAGGTTGTGAGTGTTGTTGTAGAGAGTATGTTCCTGGGAAAGGACAGCAGGTCAGTCAGCATCCAAGCAGCAGGAGAATTGACATTTCGGGCATAAGCACTTCATCATTCCTTGGTCAAGGCCCCAGCAATCTCCGTTCTTGCCTCGCTCAGGAACCTGTGGTAGATACCATCAGGCCATGAGCACTTAACCACTTTAATGCTCTTCAAGAGACCTAACACCATAGAGTCATAGAGATGTACAGCATGGAAACAGACCCTTCGGTCCGACCAGATATCCCAACCCAATCTAGTCCCACCTGCCAGCAATTGGTCCATATCCCTCTAAACCCTTCCCATTCATATACCCATCCAGATGCCTCTTAAATGTTGCAATTGTGCCAGCTTCCATCACTTCCTCTGGCAGCTCATCCCATGCACGCATCACCCTCTGCATGAAAAAGTTGTCCCTTAGATTCCTTTTATATTCCCCCCCCCCCGCCAAACGTATGCCCTCTAGTTCTGGACTCCCCCACCCCAGAGAAAATACTTCATGTATTTATCCTATCCATACACCTCAGATTTTATAAATCTCTATAAGGTCACCCCTCAGCCTCCGCTCCAGGGGAAACAGCCCTAGTCTATTCAACCTCTCCCGATAGCTCAAATCCTCCAACCCTGGCAACATGCTTGTAAATCATTTCTGAACCCTTTCAAGTTTCACAACATCATTCCGATAGGAAGGAGACCAGATTTGCACGCAATATTCCAACAGTGCCCTAACCAATGTCCTGTACAGCTGCAACATGACCTCCCAACTCCTGTACTCAATACTTTGACCAGTAAAGGAAAGCATACCAAATGCTGCCTTCACTATCCTATCTACCTGCGACTCTACTTTCAAGGAACAATGAACCTGCACTCCAAGATCTCTTTGTTCAGCAGCACTCCCGAGGACTTTACCATTAAGTGTAAAAGTCCTGCTAAGATTAGCTTTCCCAAAATGCGGCACCTCGCATTTATCTAAATTAAACTCCACTTCTTTCTTGATCTCAAAATGCATATTAGCATGCTGTAGGGTATTAGCTCCACACAATCCTCCTTATCCTTCTCTTGGGTGAATGCAGATGGAAAGTACTCATTTAGGATCTCACCCACATTCTCTGCCTCCAAGCACAAGTTCCTTCCTTTATCCTTGAGTGTCCTACCTTCTCCATAGTTATCCTATTGTTTCTAATGTATAGAATGCTTTGGGATGATCTTTAATCGTACTTGCCAAGGTCATTTCACGGCCCCTTCTTGATCTCCTAATTCCCTGCTTGAGTTTCTTCCTGCTTTCTTTATATTCCTCATGGGCCCTGTCCGATTCTACTTTCATAAACCTTACATATGCTGCTTTTGTCCTTTTTAACTAAATTCCTAGTTTCTCTCATTACCCAAGGGCCCCTCACTTTGCGATCCTGTCCTTCCTCCTTCCTGGAACATGCCAGTCCTGAACTCTGATCAGTAGGTCTTCAAACAATTCCTACATGGACTTGCCTAATAACAACAACTCCTAAGTAAGACTTCCTGTCTAATACTGTCGTAATTTGTCCTCCCCAATTTAGTCCATTCCCACAAGGTCCTGACTTATCCTTATTCATAGCTATCTTAAAACTTAAGGAATTGTGATCACTGTTTCCAAAATGCTCTCCCATTAAAAGGTCAGTCACCTGGCCAAGCTCATTAACCAGTACAAAGCCCAGCTCCTCTAGTTGGACTATCCACATACTTTTTCAAGAAGCCCTCTTGGATGCAGTTAAGAAATTTTGCTCCATCTAAGAGAAAATGAGGACTGCAGATGCTGGAGATCAGAACTGAAAAACGTCGATTCTCCTGCTCCTTGGATGCTGCCTGACCAGCTGCGCTTTTCCAGCAACACATTTTTTAGCTCTGCCCCATCTAAGCCTCTTGCCCTAATATTGGGGAAGTTAAAGTTACCCACTATGACAATTCTGTTTCTATTGCATCTTTCAAAAATCTGCCTACATATTTGCTCCTCAGTGTCTTGGTGGCTGTTGGGGAGTCTATAGTGTAATCCTATCAGAGAGATCGCATTTTCTTATTTTTGCGCTTTACCCGTATTGCCTCAGCTCTCCAACATGTCCTCTCTGTGTGCAGATATGACATTCTTCCCCCCCCATTAGTAATGCAACTGCTCTACCTCTTTTACCTTCCTTTCTATCTCATTTGAAACAACAAAACCTTGGAACTTTCAGCAGCCAGTTCTCTCTCTAAACCAAATCTCTGTGATGGCAGCAACATCATAGTCCCATGTGCTGATCCAGTCTCTAAGCTCATCTGCCTTGCCTATAACACTTATATCTCTGAAGGCTAAAGTCTGAAATGTCAATTCTCCTGCTCCTTGTATGCTGCGCTTTCCCATCAACACACTCTCGACTCTGATCTCCAGCATCTGCAGTCCTCACTTTCTCCTTGCAAGGTTCACTGTTTGGCAAAGGTTAAATCTGTCAGTTTTGGAATACAGAGCCCGTCAGAGATTTACAGAGAAAACCAGTTCCTTGCTCTTCAACTCATTGCTCTCTTTCAGCCTGCAAGAAATGAACCTGATTAGGATGGCCTGACCTTTCCCTTTTCAGTACTCATCACCTGCTACACCGAGTGCCTTATAAAACCAATGTGCTTCCAGATCTCTCTGCCACAGTTTCCAGTTGACAATAAAGAATTTGCCAATTGTGGCATGAATTATCCAAGTCTTCCTGGGGCTTCAAGTCTTGTGTAAATCTGGCTTTGGCTGAAGAATGAGCCACGTACTAAATTTATTCAGTAAAAGCGTCACAAACAATTGGTCCTTTGCAAGACTGTGGTTAGAATTTAGAAACCCGTTCACTGTCTTTATAGGCATCCATTTTCTTCCACAGCTGTGACAGCGTGCCTTACCTACAGGATGCATTGCAACTGTTTTTGGCAGCATGTTTTTAAAGCACCCTATAAACCTGTGCCTCGTAACACCCAAAAGGAAGCAGCTGCATAGGAGTAGCACTACCTCTAAGCTGCTTCGAATTGTGTCATGCCACTCTGAATTAGACATATTTGAGCATCTTTTCCTGGGTAGCTATCTAATGGTGGCTCATTTCTTTAGAAACTAGGTTAACATACGTATTTCTGGCTCAAGTAAGCAATTCAAATCCAGAATTAATCATCTGCTAAAGCAGTGTGCCTCATAATTGCAAAGAGCTGCTGAAAATCCATAGAATTGCTCACTGGAGTGCCAACTGCTTTTCTTCTCCAACAGCCAGTAATTAAATTTGAGAGATCTGTCCCTGTCAAAATTGTTTCTAGCTCCACTTGTGCAGCATTTGATGTGCTGAGCTGATTTTTGTTTTTTTTTGAAAAGAAGTTGAATGGTTCTTTTATTTTTGTATGGGGCCCAAGAGATTCTGAATGCTCTGATTTGATGTGTTACTGTTTGGTTTCTTTAATTGCGTGCTTTGTTCCATTCTGTTTATATTGGGCAGTTCTGCAGGCAACTACTTTTATTCCCAGCGATCTATTGGATACTCTGGCTTGCAAACTGCCAATGGCAGCGTTGTGTAGTATAACCACTACTATCTGTCTATTGTGCAACTATCCCAGTCTTTTGTCTCCCATTTTCTGTCATCCCCCAGGCTTCTGTAATGCCGAGATCCATTTTCTGATGTGCTCACTTGGCCCTTATTCTGTTTACTGGCTCAGTCCACCATGCACTGTTCTCTCCACACCTGCATGCAGCAGTGACTACTGCATTTATTGTGCCATCTGCTCCACACAGGTCTTGCCCCTCTTCCCTTCCGAATCCTCATGTTGTCCATCAATGGTGTCAATTGCTAGTTTCCTTTGGTATGCTGATCTCTGTTATTTGAAGGAGCCTGATCTCCGCAGCATCTTGGTGCTGTAAGGCTTCCTGTGGTTTTCAAAGATGAACCCAATTTATTGAGATTAAATATTGGGAAGTGTGAAGCTGTAAATGTTGATCCCAATCAAACTGTCCAGTATATCCCTCTCACTGAGAGTGGCTGTTGATCCTAAACTGCACTTCAAACTCTGCTTCCACAACCATATCTGCTTGTTTCCTTCTGCACTTCAACTCCACTTGACCTAAAATCTTTAAAAGTGTCATTACCTCCTTGTGACCCAATTTTCTCCAGCATACCTTTTTTGGCTTTTCTTCAATAGATTACTGAAGCTCTTCACCATGTTGACTTGTATTGATTTTTTCTTAAAATTCCCTGTTCTCCACATATATTTCGAACGTCATCATTCTCTTGCAAATTTTTACCTGCTGTCTGGACGGACTGCAACTTTATGCAGTCTCTTGTGGTTAACCTGTGGTGCATATCCAAACTGCTGCAGCCCTTAGCCATCTCTGCGCCACCTTTTGGAATTTGTATTCCAAACCAACTCTGTTCATTCAGATGAAGAGTTCACTGTTCAATGGTTTGGAGATGCCGGTGTTGGATTGGGGTGTACAAAATTAAAAATCACACAACGCCAGGTTATAGTCCAACAGGTTTAATTGGAAGCACACTAGCTTTCGGAACGTCGCTCCTTCATCAGGTGGTAGTGGAGGGCTCAATCCTAACACAGAATTTATAGCAAAAATTTACAATGTGATGTAACTGAAATTATACATTGAAAAATTGATTGTCTGTTAAGCCTTTCATCTGTTAGAATATCATGATAGTTTCACTTCTTTCATGTGTAAATCACAAAACCTTTTTTTAAAAAGTTGCATTCTCAGGTTAGCTGTTAACAATGGTGACAGCTAGACAATATGTTGAAGGTGTAAGCCCCCTGTGTTCTCTGTCTATGCCATGATGTTTAGATTGATTCTAATCTAAAAAGAGAGATAACAGGGTTTTACATGAATTCATGCAGTTTTTGAGCTCAGTTCTACATGAATGCATGCAGTTTCTGTTCAATGTCACTGTTTGAAGAAGACTGAGCAGAAGGAGAAGGACACCATTTATTCCTCAACCATCAAGGTAATGGCATACCATAAGTCACTGAGCTTCTAATCCAGAACCTGAGGCTAATGTTCTATGGCAAGAGTTTGCATCTCACCATGGCGGATGGTGAAATTTGAATTTGAGGAAAACATGGAATTAAAAACTACTTGAATGGTGACCATTATTGATGGTTGTAAAAACCCATCTGTTTCATTGATGCACAAAGAGGAGAGGAAATCTGCCATCTTTGCCTGGTCTTGCTTCATGTGATTCCAGACGCACAGCAATGTCATCACCCTTGGAAATTGTTTGGCAGGCCACTCATTCAAGGCTAATTATAGGAATGGGCAACAGATGCTTGGCTTTGCCAGCAACACCTATATCATATGGTATGATTCATTTAAAAAAGACTATCTGGTTATTTATCTCCTTGCTGTTTGATGGGCCTTGCTGTAGGAATTTGCTTCTGCATTTTGATGTGGAATGACCTGAGGCTATGAAGAACATAACGAGGAGGTGTGGTGTCATTGGATTAGTCATCCAAAGCCTCAAGCTAAGTTTCTAAGGACATGGGTTCGAAGCCCATGATGGCAAAGGATGAAATTTGAATTCAATTTTTTAAAAAAAGCTTGGAATTAAATATAAAACTGATCCTATAACAAACATGTCCATTCTTGTAACATCTCATCTGGTTCACTAACGTCCTTTAGGTAAGGAAATTGATTGTCCTTATCTCGACTGGCCTGCATGTGACTCCAGGTGAAAGTGAGGACTGCAGATGCTGGCAATTAGAGTCTAGAGTGTTACTGGAAAAGCACAGCAGGTCAGGCAGCATCCGAGGAGCAGGAAAATCGACGTTTCGGGCAAAAACCCTTCATCAGGAGTGTCCCAGTGCAATGTCCTTACCTGGACTGGCCTCCAGACTCTTTGCTCTTGGGTTGCACATTCCATAAATGATTTTATAAACTCTTGGCCTCTGTTTCGGGGTTTACTGACTTTCCCAATCATGAATTGAGCTTTGGCTGCAAAATATCGGATGTTTGGTTGAGGAAAATAGTCTGAGGGAAGCAGAAGAGTAATGAGTGTGTCTGGGAAATGGGTTACAACAAGGAAGTGCAGTGTGGGAAGGGAAGCGCTCAAAGTGGAGAATGTAGCTCGCTTTTCAAATAAATTTGAATTCTGGTGGATCCTTCTGCATAGAAATTGAAGAGCACAAATTGCAGGATACTGATATTTTTGTTAGTTGCTCGTAGGCCAGTTGCTTACACTAGTACTCTGTCATATGCTGAGCAAATTATGACCGTTGTCTCATTCTGTTGTAACTGAGCATCTTTTCGAGTCAAATATTTAGTCACTCGCTAAGCACATCATAAAATCTGCAGATGTGAAGTTTTCATGTATTCTGTGGTATGCGAATCTTATGTAGTGTTTACAGTTTACCAAAAGCAATAAACCATTTATCTTTCAAAGGACACATTACAGTGAGAGGACCATTTCTTACACCACTGTGTTCTCTTTGATCATGTAAATCTCATTCCTAACATTGTCTTAATGTTGGCAACTCAGCTATGGCCTTTGATAAAAATGAATGTTTGAAATTTAACCAAGTGGTATACTACTGTAACTGTTTCATTTGTTTATGTCTGTTCTAAACTTGACATTAACTCTGCTTTCCTTCCACAGATACTGCTAGACCTGCTGAGTGTTCCCAGCAATTTTTGTTTTGTTTCCTGATTTTTACAGCATCTGCAGTTATTTTGATATTCTTCTGCTATTTTAACTGCTGCATTCCCTGTATATTCCTGTTATACATGTCAACATGTTACCAAGTTAGTTGAATTAAAAAGTCATGAAGTTACACTAAAAGTACATTGTACACTTGTTATCCCTGAAATACAGTTCTGCCAATAAATCAGGACTGCTTGGAAAGATACTTTTTTGTTAGCCTTGAGAAACTGCTACCTGGTGTCCTATGATACATGGATGACTCTAAAATATTGGGCTGCCCTATGTAGCTCACAGATTAAACAATGTTAATACTGTACTCAGATTATTTTGTGAAGATTTCCATTCATATGATTGCATATTTGTGGTGATAAATGTCTCCTTCTGATATTAATAATGATGGTTACTATTCTTGCACAGATTGACTTCTGTTAGAGAGAATGCCATGTGTTATGGACCAGATTATAGCATTCCCCCCCCCCTCCCAAAATATTTTAAGAAGTAGCCTAGCCCCTAACCTTTCCTGTTTTAAAGGCAAATGCTGTGTTCCAGATGCAATTCAACTGGTCAAATTACTCGGTGTCAAGCAAAGCATGATATCCTCAAATGCTGTGGTTAAAATACAACAAAAGAAAGAAGAACTTAGAACAACTTAACTCCTTTGGAAAACTTAACAGAATAATAGATGCAGTAACAATTGCTAATTAACTATTCCAATATGTAACAGCCCATAAACACACCCCTTGGCAAAATTCAGAAAATAAATTTTGTCTCGCATGCAATTCGGCAGCGGAGGAAGAAAACCCTGTTTTTGTTTGTAATTGAGAGAGAAAAATAACTTCCACTTCTTCAAGCCCATAACAGCAACTGCTGAATCTAAAAGCTAAAAAAACTAGAAAGCCTGGTCTGAGAGAGCTGGCCCCACTCATCCAAGCTGCCTCTATTGTTCCAACTTAAAAAAACTATTGCTTCTCAAGTTGCTCATCTTAGACTCGTTTAACCTCTTTCTTAAAAGAAACTAGGACAAAGTATACCTCTTAAAGCCACCATTGTCTTGCATGCGATGGGTATTAAATTACGTATGACTGGATTATAGTTTGGCATAATTTGGTGCAAGGGCGTTGTAGATCAACCTACAACACATGGATTGCAGCAGATTTTGAAGCCACTCACAGCACCTTCTCAAAGACAACTACAGATGGTCTATAAATGCTGGCCCAGCACCATGAGTAAAGTTTTTAAAAAATTACTATTTTTGTTTGGAATCAGCTATGAGAGCTCTGGAGGGCAACCTTCTGCTGAGAATATGGTCCTATTGGTTTATTGGTAACCACTCCACAATTGGAGTGAGTGTGAAGGCATCTGAGGCAGCTGGATAATTGTACCCACCAGTTACTTGAGTTTCTTGCTTGTCGTTCTTTAGGGATTTCTATTGAAAAGCTTCACATGAACAGTCCTCTCTCATTATAGTCACAATGATTGTGGTCAACACAAGTTTCTTTGAGCCTGTCTTTAAAAATAATACTTTAGCAAGACCTTCCCATGGACCGTTGATTGTACTTTGACACCTTTCCTGCTTCTGCTCTTTATTCCCTGGACATTCTCTAAAAGTTCCTCTCATCACACAATCCCTTAGCAATTCTCCCCCCTCCTTTGAAGCAGTATTTTGTTACTCATTGCTTCCCCCACACAGCAGCCCCTGTATTTTCCATGTGGCCATCAGCAAACTGTGCTATGGGCTCCTGCCTGATCAGTGCTAAACCCCATTGTATGTTCAACTGCAGTTATAGCAGCTGAAAGTGTCCTGTTCTAATGTCTGTTGTAGCTCAGTAGGTTAGTGGGTTGGAAATCAAGACCAGCCACCTCCAGAATCGTCACAAAAGGTAAAGATTTTAATAAGTTGGTAGAGTTCCCCAATTCATCTGTCTTTTCAATCCAGGCAAACAGAACATGGACCAGGTCTCTGTACTTAAGAATTACAATTTTTGTTTGCAAATAGATAAAGTCCAACTGCAGGAAGAGTAATGAAATATCTTCATGTAGCTCATTAAAACTTCAACCCAGTGATAAAATTCCCCCTTCTGTGTGTGCACATAGACATATGGGTGGAGGGAAAGCTTGGGGATACAGTTCAATGGTCACAAGCTTCACGGTTTGTTGAGATGATCCTTTTGCTGATCAGAACACGATTTCTCGATCTTGCTTCTCCAGACATTTTTGCTGCTTCACGGTAGGCATGGGGTAACCAGTTCCCACTTATAAAGGTCTCTGAAGTTCAGACATTAACAATCCTTGAAGAAATTGTTCCTCTTTAATCCATTCATCGGCATCATACTGTGTGCTCTTAACTTCTACAGGCAACTTTTGTATGGACACCTTAACAAATGGCATTGTGGAAATCCAAACGCACTTAGGTTTCAACAGTATCCCTCGTCCTTTATCCCTGAGAGGGGAACCATCCTCTCAGCATCGACCCTATTGTAATTGTTTATTTCAATAAGACCACTGTCTGTCGTTCAAGTGTAGTAAGTATAGATCCAATAGGAGCAAAATACTGGAAATCTGAAATAAAGCATAAAGTGCTGAAGAACTCAGCATGTCTGTAGAATCTGTGGCGAGCCAAACTGTTAATGTTCTGAGTCGATGAGTTTTCAGAACTGAAAGTTCTTCAGTTTTCAGCCTGTTTCATTGTGAAGAAGAGTTATGTCAGACTTGAAACATTACTTGGAGAGTGAAACAAGAGTTATCGATCCAACTTGTCCAATGCTAACAAATAAGACAACTGTTAGGAACCAGCCTAATCTGTCATCTTTGAGCTGCTTCCCATGCAAGTATGTGCCTCCTTTAAGTCAGGTGACCAAATTTGTACACCATACTCTCCTTATGGTTTCACCAATGCCCTGTACAGATGTCGCAAAGCTCCTCTAATTTCATACACTAACCCCCTCACTGCCTCCCCTAACCCCACACAGTATGTTTATTTCCCAAATTGCTTGCTGTACTTGCATACTGATTTTCAGTGATTCATGGAGGGCATGAAGGTCCCTGTGGTGCGGCATTCTGCTGTCTCTCCCTATTTAAATAATATTCTGCTTTACTGTTCTCAATGCCAAAGTGGACAAACTCTCAATTTCCCTTATTCTACTGCATTTGCAGTGGGGTTTTTTTTGCCAACTCACTTAACCTAACCATAACCATTTGCAGACAATTTGTACTTGCACAACTTGCCTTCTAACCTACCTGTGAAGCATTGCAAATTGGACGGCAGGGCAGTCAGCCTCTTCATTCAACCAATGGATTTAGTTTGCAAATAGTTGAGGCCCCAGCACTAATCCTGTGGCACTCTGCTTGTTAGAGTTTGCTGACTTGAACGTGATCCATCCATCCCAACTTTGTTTCCTGATAATCAGTCGATCCTGGTGTCCATATTAATATGTCACCTCACATTGCTCTTAACTTGTTGAATCTCCTTTTGTTTGGACTGAAAACAAAAAACACAGGATATCACAGCGGGTCGGCAGCATCCATGGAAAGGGAGTAAGCTAGTGTTTCGAATCAAAATGACTCTTCTTCAGCTTCAACTTTGCTTTCTCTCCACAGATGCTGCCTGACTTGCTGTGATCACCAACACTTTTTGTTTTCTGCTCAGATTCCAGCATCTGCAGTGATGTGCTCCTCCTTTTGTTTGGAACCTTGGAGGCTGGTACAATTACTACGTTTAAAAGGCATCTTCATGGTATTTAAATAGGAAGCATTTAGAGTGATATGTGGCAAATGGAACTAGATTCATTTGGGATATCTGATCAGCATGGACAAGTTGGACCGAAGGGTCTGTTTCTGTGCTGTGTGTCTCTATGACTCTATGATTTTAACAAATGCATTTTGAAAATCCAAATGGTCTAATCTATTGGCTTCCCCTTTATCCAGCCTGCATGTTACAACTTCAGAAAGCTCTAATAATAAATGCTCTGCAAGTCATATTCTATGTACTTTGTACGTCTGTCAATAATGGCTCTGCTCATATCAACAGGGTAGACCTGTTACTATTGCTGCCTATAGGAGCAGTGAAAAGTGTTCACATCGGTAATTTCCACTGCCCTGTTTCCATCTGCAAATGGGTGGAGGAAGAAATACCAATGTAGGAAGCTCAGTGATGAGCATGAAGGCAACTTTGCAGTTGAATGAACATATGAACATAACAATCAGGAGTCGTCGTCAGCCATTCAGTCCCTGGAACCTGCTCTGCTATTTCATAGCATCATTGTTGAAGTAATTATGGCCTGAGTTGCATTTTCCTGCTTGCCTCTCATCATCTTTTGACTCTTTGGTTAGTCTATGTACCTCTGCGTTAGCGATGTTCAATGACCTGTATCCTCTGTACTCGAGGAATAGAATTCCAAAGACTCAGGAACTTCTGAGAAAGTGTTGCCTTTCAACTGGCCTCAAGTGACAGACCCTTTTATCTTGAAATTGTGTCCCGTTGATCTAGTCTGTTTCGGAAGGGGAAGCACCCTTTTTCAACATCCACCTCGGCAATTCTTGTCAGATCAGTATCTTCTGTGTTTCAAAAAGATTACTCCTTCACGCAAATGGACAGAAGAAAGCAACAGCAAAAAACCTTTTTAAATTTTTTTAATACAGTGTTCGATACATGACTGAGACTTTTTGAAGCAAGCGAGCAAAGCAACACTGCAGCCTGCAAAGGTATGAGAAAACATGACTCTAATTTGCTGCAGTTAACAGCCAATTGTTGTTGTTTCCCCATTAGGCAGAAAAATTCGGAGACTCTTTCGTCTTTGAGGGCATACTTAGTGAGAAAGTGAAGAGCACCATTACCCAAGCTGTAAGTATCATGTGTAAGTGTGGCTAAAAGTTGTGACCAGTTATCAGTGAAATGGAATCGTGACTTCAGCTCTTGAGTTTAATCTTGCTGTGGGTGAAAATATCTAACCGTGTTTAATGTCAAATAGAAACAAGTGGAATATCATATATCATCAGTTTTGAGAAAAAACATGCACGCACACACACTCATACTCAGTGGGTGTCAATCCACCTATACATCAAAGTTTCCCATTTAGATTATTGTGATTTTTGGTCATATTTTTATGCTGAGATTTAAACTCTTCATGAATGTTTTTTCTGTCTTCCCCCATGTAACCTCCCCAAGACTCAGAGGTTGCAGATCAGGATACCATTTAATCTGAATGGGTAGAATAGAAAAGGCAAGTCCCAAGAATTTTATCAGTTATTTTGGGGATTGAACCCATGCTGCTGCCATTATCAAACACCACACACTAACCAACTGAAGTAACTGACCCCACTTATGAAACCTGTAGAATGTAAATTGTTTATGTAAACAGCTTCCTTTACCAATACTGTAAGGGAACTGACCAGTCAGCAGTGGCTGTCTGAAGTCTCTTTGCAAACTCTTGTCTTTCGAAGAGCCTTTGTTTATTGCCTGTTGACAGCATCGTAGAAAAGCTATTGATATTTTTGCTGACAGAATAGGTCCTAATGTCACATGTTAATGAAGAGTTTGTTACTGTAATATTGAATGAAATTAACAGTTGTGTTTACATAAAAAGTCGTTTGCTCTCCCGACCATATATTACTGAGTTCTGCAATGGTATCTGTTGTCTAAGCTTGGTACCTGATGAAATTGTTGAACCGGCTTGAGATTTGCTTGAAATCAACACATTGCAGCTTTTCAATTGCTTTGAGTCGCTCCAGGTTTATGTTGCTGTACTCTGATGTCTTGCCATGTGTGGTGCAGTGAACCGCATTCCAATTGGCAACCAGTTGGCTGAATGTTAAAATCATCTGATATTAATAAGCCGTATAGAATTGGTCGCAACTTCAATAAGGGTTGTCGGCTTCAAATGCTGACTGGTGTTCTGATTGAAACACCTCCAAGCACAAGTGCCTAGAAAAGTGCTCTGGTAAATTTGTAACTCATGCCAAGTTTTGCTATGGCTTATATAGAAATCTGGTCCAGACAAGGAAAAGATTACAGTGCATTGAATGAGTTGTTTTTTTAACCTCAATGGCATTAAAATTGATATACATTAAACTTAGTGAAATCATAGTATCATGCAGTAGAAGAGGCCTTTCAGGCCATCAAGTCTATATGGCTAAACTTGCCAATCTTTTGATCTCAGTTTTAATTTTCATAAATGCTGCAATTACTATATTGGCGTTGGCTACGAAGACACATAAGTGATTACGTAAGCAAGATTAAGGCAGTTATCACTTGGCAGGTTAAATCATAAAGTTGGGCATGCATTGGGGTGAGGGTATCCAGGAGACACTATTGGCTTCAAGTTGAATAGGTTTGGCTGATGAAATGAATAGGAATCATCGGATTTTTTTCTTTTCCTTTCACTGTTGCTCTCCCTGGATTCTCCAAGCTGCATACCCAGGTGAATTGGCCATGCTAAATTGCCCATAGTGTTAGGTAAAGGGGTAAATGTAGGGGAATGGGTCTGGGTGGGTTTCGCTTCGGCAGGTTGGTGTGGACTTGTTGGGCCGAAGGGCCTGTTTTCACACTGTAAGTAATCTAATCTGATCTATAGGAAGAAGGTTTACAATGTTTGTGCAGCTGTTACAATGGTCTGTACGACTTGTGTATGCCCAGGCACTTTACCCAAATGTTTATGAAGGCAGGTGATGGGAAATGTGAGTTGCATCAAAAATTGGGATTTTGCTTTGTCATCCTATGGGCGGTTACTGATTGCACAATGGTTTTAGTCACAGCTGTTGTAGATTTGATGGCAAGACGCCTGAGAGAGGAGATATTAGTTATGGACATTAATGTTCTTATTTGCACCCATTGTTGATCTCATCAGTCAAGGTGTCCCATACCCATCTTTCTCGCATTGGTACAGCAAAATCATTGGTTTGCAAGTCTCCTTGACGACAACTAATGTTGCCATGACCACCTGACAGTCGGTACCTTTTTTAGAAAACTCCTAGAAATTTCTGTGATTATCATCCCAAGCCCAATCTTTGTTGACGTACCTTGCCATTATTAAATAAAAACAGAACATTTTGTTTTGGAAAACCACAGCATGTTGGCATCATCAGACAGTTAATCTTTCAGGTTTGGTCAGAATGAAGGACAGGTGCTCCTTTTCTCCACTTGTTCTGTCTGATGTGTGTTTTCAGGTTCATCAATTGTCAGGTGTCCTGTGTCTGCAGTATTGAGCTCTTATCCCTCAATATTAACACTATTGCATATCACATGTAACTGTAATAGTTCTTCTTCACCAATACACACACACACACACACACACACACACACACACACACACCCCTTAAGACTGCTCTGAAAGCTCTGTGCCTGGGTCTTCGTCATCAGGCAGGTTCCACCAAGTTCCCACTTGTCCACATATGCCCAGAGCATGAGTGGTGATGAGCTATTTGGTGTTAAACAATTGGTTCTATCTTCAAACACACTTATATACATTCAAGTAGCAATTGGAGCCAAGAGCAGCAAGTCCACCTCACTCTCCTCCCCAAGTTACACTGACAGAATTGTCTGAAACAGCGATCACACTGGTCAATTAACCCAGTGGTCACCAAGAGCAAACTGGCAGATTCCTGCTTTCATGCTCACCCACATAGAGTTGTGGAGTTGTACAACATGGAAGCAGACTCTTTGGTCCAACTTGTCCGATCAGATATCCTAAATTAATCTAGTCCCATTTGCCAGCATTTGGCCCGTATCTCTCTCAACCCTTCCTATTCATACACCCATCCAGATGCCTTTTAAATGTTGTAATTGTACCAGCCTGCACTACTTCCTCTGGCAGCGCATTCCATACACGTACCACCCTCTGCGTGAAAAAGTTACTCCTCTGGCCCTTTTTAAGTCTTTCCCTCCCACTTTAAACCTATGCCCTCAAGTTCTGACTCCCCTACTCTGGGAAAAAGACCTTGGCTATTCATCCTATCCAGGCCCCTCATGACTTTATAAACATTGATAAGGTCACCCCTCAGCCTCCGACGCAATGCTCCAGGGAAAACAGCCCCAGCCTGTTCAACCTCTTGCTGTAGGATGTGGAGATGTTGGACTGGGGTGGACAAAGTTAAAAATCATATGACACCGGGTGATAATCCAACAGATTTATTTGGAAGTGCTTTGAAGAGCCTATCCAAGTAAACCTGTTGGACTATCACCTAGTGTCGTGTGATTTTTAGCTTACTATGGAGGGAGACCAGAAGTGAACACAGTATTCCAAAGTAGTCATGATTTGGAGATGCCGGCGTTGGACTGGGATGTACAAAGTTAAAAATCACACAACCTGACTAAAGGGAGTTTTTGTTTTATTGAAAGAGATCTTTTTATTGAAAGGTTACAGTCTGAGGTTTTAACTTCATACTGACATCTGATGTATTTTTATAAATGAATCAGTTTGATTGCCACTTATTTGACTTCTTTTCTGGTGAATAAGTGAACCAGGTGTGTGTGTGAGTGTGTGTGTCTCTCTCGCACGCGCGCTCTCTCTGTGTCTCTCTTCTCCCCCCCCCCCCCCCCTCTCTCTTCTCCCCCCCCTCTCTCTCTTCTCCCCCCCCCCTCTCTCTTTCCCCCCTCTCTCTTTCCCCCCTCTCTCTTTCCCCCTCTCTCTTTCCCCCCCTCTCTCTTTCCCCCTCTCTCTTTCCCCCCTCTCTCTTTCCCCCCTCTCTCTTTCCCCCCTCTCTCTTTCCCCCCTCTCTCTTTCCCCCCTCTCTCTTTCCCCCCTCTCTCTTTCCCCCCTCTCACTCTTCCCCCCCTCTCACCCCCTCGTTCGCTCTCCCCCCTCGTTCGCTCTCCCCCCCTCGTTCGCTCTCCCCCCTCGTTCGCTCTCCCCCCCTCGTTCGCTCTCCCCCCTCGTTCGCTCTCCCCCCTCGTTCGCTCTCCCCCCTCGTTCGCTCTCCCCCCTCGTTCGCTCTCCCCCCTCGTTCGCTCTCCCCCCTCGCTCTCTTTCCCCCCTCTCTCTTCCCCCCCTCTCTCTTCCCCCCCCTCTCTTCCCCCCCTCTCTTCCCCCCCCTCTCTTCCCCCCCCCACTCTTCCCCCCCCTCTTCCCCCCCCACTCTTCCCCCCCCTCTCTCATCCCCCCCCTCTCTTCCCCCCTCTCTTCCCCCTCTCTTCCCCCCCCTCTTCCCCCCCCCTCTTCCCCCCCCTCTTCCCCCCCCTTCCCTCCCCCCTCTTTCCCCCCCCTCTCTTCCCCCCCTCTCTTCCCCCCTCTCTCTTCCCCCCTCTCTTCCCCCCCCTCTTCCCCCCCCCTTCCCTCCCCCCTCTTCCCTCTTCCCCCCCCCTCTCTTCCCCCCCCTCTCTTCCCCCCCCCTCTCTTCCCCCCCCTCTCTTCCCCCCCCTCTCTTCCCCCCCCTCTCTTCCCCCCCCTCTCTTCCCCCCCCTCTCTTCCCCCCCCTCTCTTCCCCCCCCTCTCTTCCCCCCCCTCTCTTCCCCCCCTCTCTTCCCCCCCCTCTTCCCCCCCCTCTCTTCCCCCCCCCTCTCTTCCCCCCCCTCTCTTTTCCCCCCCTCTCTTCCCCCCCTCTCTTCCCCCCCCTCTCTTCCCCCCCTCTCTTCCCCCCCCTCTCTTCCCCCCTCTCCCCCCTCTCTTCCCCCCCCTCTCTTCCCCCCCCTCTCTTCCCCCCCCCTCTTCCCCCCCCTCTCTTCCCCCCCCTCTCTTCCCCCCCTCTCTTCCCCCCCCCTCTCTTCCCCCCCCTCTCTTCCCCCCTCTCTTCCCCCCCCTCTCTTCCCCCCCTCTCTTCCCCCCCCTCTCTTCCCCCCCCTCTCTTCCCCCCCCTCTCTTCCCCCCCCTCTCTTCCCCCCCCTCTCTTCCCCCCCCTCTCTTCCCCCCCCTCTCTTCCCCCCCCTCTCTTCCCCCCCCCTCTCTTCCCCCCCCTCTCTTCCCCCCCCTCTCTCTCCCCCCCCTCTCTCCCCCCCCCTCTTCTCCCCCCCCTCTCTCTCCCCCCCCTCTCTTCTCCCCCCTCTCTTCCCCCCCCTCTCTTCCCCCCCCCTCTTCCCCCCCCTCTCTCCCCCCCCCTCTCTTCCCCCCCCCTCTCTCCCCCCCTCTCTCTTCCCCCCTCCTCTCTCTCCCCCCCCTCTCTCTCCCCCCCCTCTCTCTCCCCCCCTCTCTCTCTCCCCCCCTCTCTGTCCCCCTCCTCTCTTCCCCCCCCCCGTTTGTCTCTCTTTCCCCCCCCCCCCCTCTCTTCCCCACCTCTCTCTTCCCCCTCCTCTCTCTTCCCCCCTCTCTCTTCCCCCCCCTCTCTCTCCCCCCCCTCTCTCTCTCCCCCCCTCTCTGTCTCTCTCTTCCCCCACCCCCCGTTTGTCTCTCTCTTCTCCCACCCATCCCTCTCCTCCCCCGCTGCTCCCACCCCGTCCCTCTCTTCCCCCCCCACCCCGTCCCTCTCTTCCCCCCCCCACCCCGTCCCTCTCTTCTCCCCCCCCCACCCCCCGTCCCTCTCTTCTCTCCCCCCCCCACACCCCATCCCTCTCTTCCCCCCCCACACCCCGTCCCTCTCTTTCCCCACCCTCCACACACCCCCGTCCCTCTCTTTCCCCCCCCCAACCCCGTCCCTCTCTTCCCCCCCCCAACTCCGTCCCTCTCTTCTCCCCCCCCCCACCCGTCCCTCTCTCCCCCCCCACCCCGTCCCTCTCTTCCCCCCCCCCACCCCATCCCTCTCTTCCCCCCCCCCCACACCCCGTCCTCTCTTCTCTCCCTCCCCACCCCGTCCCTCTCTTTCCCCCACGTCTGTCTCTCTCTTCCTCCTCCCCCCACCACCCATCCGTCTCTCTCTTCTCCCCCCACACTCCCCCGTCTGTGTCTCTCTCTCTCTTCCCCCACCGTCTGTCTCTTTTTCGTCGTCCCCCATCTGTCTCTCTCTCTTCCCCTCCCTCCACGTTTGTCTCTCTCTCTCTTCCCCCCTCCGTCTGTCTCTCTCTCTTCCCCCCCCCACCCGTCTGTCTGTCTCTCTCTTCCCCCCCCCACCCGTCTGTCTGTCTCTCTCTTCCCCCCCCGCCCATCTGTCTCTCTCTCTCTCTTCCCCCCGCCCCTCCCTCTCTCTCTCTCTCTCCTCTTTCTCTCTCTCGTTCCCCCCCCCACCCCGTCTCTGTGTGAGTGTCTCTCTCTCTCTCTTTCTCTCTCTCCCCCTCCCTGTCTGTCTCTCCCCCTCCCTGTCTGTCTCTCCCTCTGTTTTTCTTTCTCTCTCTGGTTGGAACAAATTGAGGGCAGTCTCAAATCCACTACAAACTGTTGTGGGAACACTGCAGAACCCTTTTTGAAAAAAAAGAAATCACTCTTAATCAGCCATTCTCACTTGTGTAAGGTGCATTAATGGGGATTTTTAAAAAAAATACGAGAAGGAGCAGCAATCTGCACTTGTGTTAGACCTGTGAGATATTGAGGTGGATGCTTGGTGATGAAAGTGGGTGACGTGTTTTACTAAAATCATGCCATCATTCCCCTAAAAAGAAAAATAAATTTGACGGAAATCAAAAGAGAACTTCACACAACACCAGGTTATTGTCCAACAGGTTTACTTGGAAGTACAGGATGACCCCTGTATCCACAGAATCATTTTACCCAGTTTCATTTGCCCGTGGTTACCCGCGGCCCCGTGGTTACCCGCGGCCCGAACATATAAAAGGGAACATTCCGGAACCTGGAACCAGGAGACTGCCGGGACGGTACGTTTCCCATTTAAATGAATAGAATCGCTCTGATCTGTGGTTTCAGCCCTTCCAAGGAAGGTCCTGGAACATCCCCCCACAGGTACAGATTTCAGCGTGCTGCTCCTTTGTCAGGTAGCTAGTGGGGCAGGATATAAGACGCGGAACTTATAGCAAAAGGTCAAAGTGTCATACAACTGGTGCGATGTTTTGAACAAACCTGGATTGCTATCATCACATCAGTTGTGTGACACTGTGATCTTTTGCAATAAATTCTGTGTCCTATGATCCTGCCCCACTGGTTACCTGATGAAGGAAGAGCATTCCAAAAGCTTGTACATCCAAATAAACCAGTCAAACATCAGCACCTCTACTATATGGCTCACAAAGTAGAACACCCTCTTAGTTGAATTATGTTTCTGACCAGGTCTGATAATGGTAGGACTTGCACACACTTGGGAGCTTGAGATTTATTTTTTGAACATGGGAACCAACTGAATCGGTTTCTCAGTTATTAAAACCTTGGAAAGAATATGTGTTGTCTCCATTTAACTTTCATTCTGTAGAGATACCCTGAGGAAGCCCACAACCACGTTATTCCCAAAATGGATAGCATCAATATAAATGTGCAAACTTCTTATGAATGTTTGCAAATTTTATTGCTTTTCATTAAATATTGCAAAGTATGGCAGAATTGAAACTTGTTTGTCCCAAAATGAATATGATTCAAAAGAATGTCTTCTGACCAATTTTGTGACCGGTACGTGCCCTTGACTCACCAAATGAAGCATTAAATCTTGGAGATTAAAATAAAATGCTGAGCATGCAAAAATACTAAAGTCTGATGTTTGTTGAGTTCCTGTCATCACTGGTGGCACGATCAGGCTGCAGAAGGCTTTTTCTTTGATGTGA